>NC_056741.1:1169444089-1169468255 GCF_019279795.1 Protopterus annectens | reverse complement strand
GAAGAAAGCCTGAATGCTTTGATCAAGCTTCTGAAGGTGGCAGTGCTTTGAAAAGCTTCAAAAGGTAGGTTTTGCTTCTTTTTTAGTGTTTATTGAATATTTAGTACCATCCACTGTGAAAGTTAAAGTATTAGGAAACTTCATTTGGAATCTGATGTTTTTTTCAATCAAAACTTGCAGTATGGAGCTAGCATTTGCCTGGATTGCCTTATTTGTATTGGTAAGTCCTGTGTCATGGAAATCTTGTTATCTTGCCACATGATAAGTCCACCATTCTTTTTAATAGTTAGAAGTATTTTGCTTGCATCTTGGTAATTCAGTATTTTAGCATAAACAGGTCTAGGTGTATTTGAAGCAAACGATTCTCTGATTGCTCTGTGAGCTCTTTCTATAACAATCTGTTTAACACTGTCAGAGTCCTTAAACAGTGTTTCAAGTATTTGTATTATGGTAGCGTTAAGCTCATTGTATTGGATTGTTTCTGGGATTCCTCTAATTATTATATTATTACGTCTGGATCTTGCTTCCAGGTCCAACATTTTATTTTGCATGATTTGAATGTCTGTATCATGAGAGTCTGTTTTTTTCGTAAGCATTATTATTTTATCCTCACTTTCAGCTATTCTGGTTTCTGCCTTATCCATCGTTTCCAAAACTTGATTACATGTGGCACTAAACGTAAGCATTTGAGTTGATAAGTCTTTTAAGGCTTCTTGAATAGGTAGCAATGCTGATTTAATTTCCTCCATGCTGACCGGTTGATCTGGTTTGTTTGTTATTCCTGTTTTTCTAGTCTCCCTTTGTGTAACTGTTTTCTGTCTTTTAAAGATAGCTTCTTTCTCCGGTGATTGCAAAGCTGACAGTTTAGTTTTAGAAGTTGTGATTTCCATAGTTTTGTCTTCTTTCGACATTTTGATATACTGCAAACGTATTTATATCAGGAGTAAGGCTTCAGCTGAAAGATGTAGAATTCCTTTGTTTGTTGCTCTGTTCAGAGTCAGGCTGACCATCAGTTCCAATCCTGCTGTTAAGAAATATTTTTTCTCTATTTTTTCCTCTCAGAAATGAAGATAGATCTTAGTACTTTAGTTATTGCTGCCAATTAGCTTGTTTACTCTTGTGATGTCTCCACAGGGTTAGATTTTATTTCTGATATCTGAAGAGCTGTAGACTTGCAGTGTTTAAAGAATGGCGGCCATCTTTGAATCCAAACAGTGTTGTTCTCTATGTCTCTTTTCATGTAGTCCTGGGAGGTATGTCTCAGGTCGTTCACACCGGCATGGACAATGACTGCGTCATACTTGTACATGATGCGGAGTGACCTGAGTGCTTGTGTTATGTGGCGGATTCTAGCGCCCGACAGGCAGCCTACTGTGATCATTTCCTTGTTCAGTCTGGTGGGTGGGACGTCAGTGTGTCTGACTATGGCGTCACCTATAACAAGTGTGTCTGGCATTGTGTTTGGCCTTAAGGGCTGTGACTGTTTAGCACACTGACTTTGAGAACTATGTATTGCATGTCTTATGTCTTGAGGTGGCAGTTGCTTGGGTGTCTGCTTTGGAGGCCTCTGTAGTTTTGGTATATGTGTGATCAGTGCCTCAGAGTATGTCTTTGTGTGTTTATGTGTTTGTTTTGCAGTTGTGATAGTTCTATGTGAAACTGGGTTTGTGGTGTGCATGGTGTCCTTCTCCTCCTGTCTGGTCTTGCCGGTCCTGAGTTGAGAGAGCTCAGCCTCCAGTTTGGCTATATAGTTGCATCTCTCACATGTATTTGTGTTTTGTGGGGGAAGGAGTGGGTTGTCTGTGTACATGAGGCAATTGTAACATTGCCTCAGGATGCCCAGATTCACCAGCTGAACAGGAGAGGATGCTAGCAAATGACCCTTCGACATGCTAAGCGTGAAAGCGTTTGCTGTGTAACTGAGTCAGAAGGGACCTATAGGGAAATGGGTACTCAAGAGGATTCTAGGCTAATGTAGTACTTTGTTTAGTATATAAGTACTTTACCTATATAAGAATGCTTTAGGAGCAAGTGCTGAGCTTTTGTGATAGAGAATAGACTGTTTAGATTGCAAGTAGAGAAGTTCTAAGGGAAAACTTGAAGAGCAGAATGTACGGAGCCAGAAATAGTTTAACATTGTTTACACAGTACATGACACACATGTCCGCACATATACTGCACCTGACGCCTGTGGTCGGTGCCACAGGCTACAGTGGACAGAGACATCACATACATGGCAGGACACAGTACAGGTATGGTGACATTGTGCAGGTGTCATACACAGCATGCTGGCCACTGACCTCAGGTGTCACCTGTCAGTTGTGATGCATGCTGTGCAGCAGTAGGATGCTGTACCAGTACAGGAATACGGCCACAATCGCGGGTTGTACACCACTATGGCGCACACCCCATAGTGTGCAGATGGGGAACCTGCCTGTGTGGTCAGCACCCTCACAATACAATGCACCCACATGCCGTGTCACAGGGGGCGGACTTGCACAGGTGGCCAGTATGGCTCACACCTATGGCATCGACAGGGTTGTGCAATACAGCACCAGTACGGGATGGTCACCCTGTGTGGTTAGTGTCCGTTCACAACAGTATATCTGCATACACCCTCACACCAGGCAGCAGACATACAAACATGTTGACACACACACATGGTGGTGACCACACATGTATACATGGAGAGACGACGTGTTGCATGTACTGCACCATCCACATCCATGCACACCACACTCAGGTATGTACAGATCTCTACTATGGTGTACAGGGATGTGTGGCACGTGGGACATAGTCCCCCGATATGTGGCACACATGGGCACACATTCATGCACACATGTCGGTGCTGGGAATGCCACACCCACCATATGAGACGTGTGCAGGTGTGCAGCGGTATGTAGTGCAATATGCGTACCAACACTGTATCCGGCAGATGTGCCGATATATGTACTTGGGAGGTGGTAGGTGTTACAGTAGCCATGTGACATACAGTCGATGACACCTGACCGCTGGGTATGCATTATGGCAGCACTGTCATGTAACAGCGACATAGCATACTGTATGCACATGGCAGGGTAGGATGGTGTGTGACACACCTGTGAGCCACCACCTGCACACATGCATGTGGACAGGTGTTTAAACACATGATGTACACACATACCTCCATACGTGCTGTTACTATGCCACCATATAATGGCCCCTATGATGGGTACGCATGTGGTAGGGAGTTGCAACTATGTTATGGACATCGGCCACTGCTCATGCATGGCTGTGCCATGCACAGTACATGTGTCACATGTGTCCCCTGTTGCCATGTGTGTATGCATTGCTATGTTTTGACATGTGTGTTGACATACATAGAACATGGACTGTGGTATGGTATCACAGCTGTCACAGGCAAACAATACAAGGGTATGTGTCCCAGTCAACACCGCTACACCCTGTAGTGGGAGCATACCACAGACATGTGTCCACCTTCCATTTGTGTATGTAGCACCGCGTACACCAGTGTTATGCATGTGGTACATCACATGCTTTGTATGTGTCGTGTGTGCAGTCCATGCACACAGCCAGACAATCACATGTATGACATATCCGGACATTGGTTCACTCTGGTACAGCAGCAGTCATGTGTCATAGCTGTGTCAGGGCCGTGGTATGTGTGGAGCCGAGCTGTCCATGTATACTGATATGGGCGGACTACATCACACATGTGGGATCATTGTTAGTACATGTGTACTCTGCACGACTGGTGTACACCACTTTACAGACCTGTGGACATATGTCACATGCCGTTGTTGGACCGTGAGGTATACTGCTGCACGGATGACATGGTGCTGGCATGGCAGCTACAGTGTTCACTGCAGTGTGTACATGTTTGACCTGCACCCGTGACGCCTGTGATGTCATCTGTGTGTGTACGAGTAACTGCATGTGTGACCACCCTGTGCGTGTGGATGGGTTTACCTGACCGTGACCTGCGGTGTGTACACTCCGTCTGCATGCCGGACGGCGCGTAGCAAATGCTAAGTGTGTGAGCATGCCCGGTTTGCTGTTGTGTAGGTGGACACACGACGTTCCACACTCTGCCCTTTCATGATCACACTCCATGTGTATGCATGTCTGCACTTTGCAGATGCTAAGTGTGTGAGCATGCCCAGTAAGCAGTTGTGTAGATGGACACACAGTACAGTGCACACTGCGCCCGTCTGTGATCATACCCCGTGTGCATGTATGTTCCCCCTTTGCAACCGCTAGGTGTGTGAGCATGCCCGGTTTGCTGTTGTGTAGGTGGACACACACGACGTTCCACACTCTGCCCTTTCATGATCACACTCCATGTGTATGCATGTCTGCACTTTGTAGATGCTAAGTGTGTGAGCATGCCCAGTAAGCAGTTGTGTAGATGGACACACAGTACAGTGCACACTGCGCCCGTCTGTGATCATACCCTATGTGCATGTATGTTTCCCCTTTGCAACCGCTAGGTGTGTGAGCATGCCCGGTTTGCTGTTGTGTAGATGGACACACACGACGTTCCACACTCTGCCCTTTCATGATTCAACCCCATGTGAATGCATGTCTGCACTCTGCAAATGCTAAGTGTGTGAGCATGCCCAGTAAGCAGTTGTGTAGATGGACACACAGTACAGTGCACACCGCGCCCGTCTGTGATTATACCCCGTGTGCATGTATGTTCCCCCTTTGCAACCGCCAAGTGTGTGAGCATGCCCGGTTTGCTGTTGTGTAGGTGGACACACACGACGTTCCACACTCTGCCCTTTCATGATCACACTCAATGTGTATGCATGTCTGCACTTTGCAAATGCTAAGTGTGTGAGCATGCCCAGTAAGCAGTTGTGTAGATGGATACACAGTACAGTGCACACTGCACCCTTCTGTGAGTATACCCCGTGTGCATGTATGTTTCCCCTTTGTGACCGCTAAGTGTGTGAGCATTCCCAGTACGCCATGCGTAGAGACACAGTACAGTCGGCACCGACGTCTGATACTAGGCGTGTAGCCATGGCCAATGACATCCTGCATAGCCATGGTGGCTGTCCAGGCGAGTTATATGTAGTTGCTATGCCACAATGGATGCCTACATCATGCACGCTGGTTGCTCTCTCAAAGGGTGTACTGTCTGTGGTGCATCCCGTATCCATGTCGTGATGTTGTGCTCTGTAGTTAGTTAGTATTCCCGAGTGCAGCACTGCCATGTTACTGTACGCCCACCTTGGGATAGTAACATGCTGTGTGACTGCGCACTCTGTCTTCATTCCCTGTCATCTGCCTTGCCTCTGCAGATGATATCACCCACCTAGGAGTATGCCTCTTGACAGTGCTGTGCTTAATAATCTCGGTAGCGCGTTCTGTAAATGCATCATGCTATAGTGTGTTCATGTAGGTAGGCGTAGGTTCAACTCCCAGTCCTTCCCTGTGTGTGTGTGTGTGTGTGTGTGTGTGTTTCCAGCTGCCTCTGGAGACAGTAATGCTTTTAGACGCTTCACAACACGTACATTGGCTATCAGCGTCTATTCCTTTGCGGATGATGTCACCCGCCTAGAAGTATGCCTCTGACAGTGCTGTGCTCAGTAATCTCAGTAGCGCGTTCTGTAAATGCATCATGCTGTAGTGTGTTCATGTAGGTAGGTGTAGGTTCAACTCCCGGCCCTTCCGTGTGTGTGTGTGTGGTGTGTGTGTGTGTTTCCAGCTGCCTCTGGAGACAGTAATGCTTTTAGACGCTTCACAACACGTACATTGGCTATCAGCATCTATTCCTTTGCGGATGATGTCACCCACCTAGAAGTATGCCTCTGACAGTGCTGTGCTCATTAATCTCAGTAGCGAGTTCTGTAAATGCATCATGCTGTAGTGTGTTCATGTAGGTAGGCGTAGGTTCAACTCCCGGCCCTTCCCCGTGTGTGTGTGTGTGTGTGTGTGTGTGTGTGTTTCCAGCTGCCTCTGGAGATAGTAATGCTTTTAGACACTTCACAACACATACCTTGGCTATCAGCATCTATTCCTTTGCGGATGATGTCACCCGCCTAGAAGTATGCCTCTGACAGTGTTGTGCTCAGTAATCTCGATAGCGCGTTCTGTAAATGCATTATGCTGTAGTGTGTTCATGTAGGTAGGCGTAGGTTCAGCTCCCGGCCCTTCCCCGTGTGTGTGTGTGTGTGTGTGTGTGTGTGTTTCCACCTGCCTCTGGAGATAGTAATGCTTTTAGATGCTTCACAACACATACCTTGGCTATCAGCGTCTATTCCTTTGCGGATGATGTCACCCGCCTAGAAGTATGCCTCTGACAGTGCTGTGCTCAGTAATCTCGGTAGCACGTTCTGTAAATGCATCATGCTGTAGTGTGTTCATGTAGGTAGGCGTAGGTTCAACTCCCGGCCCTTCCCCGTGTGTGTGTGTGTGTGTGTGTGTGTTTCCAGCTGCCTCTGGAGATAGTAATGCTTTTAGATGCTTCACAACACATACCTTGGCTATCAGCGTCTATTCCTTTGCAGATGATATCACCTGCCTAGAAGTATGCCTCTGACAGTGCTGTGCTTAGTAATCTCGGTAGCGCATTCTGTAAATGCATCTTGCTGTAGTGTGTTCATGTAGGTAGGCATAGGTTCAACTCCAGGCCCTTCCCCGTGTGTGTTTCCAGCTGCCTCTGGAGACAGTAATGCTTTTAGATGCTTCTCAACACATACCTTGGCTATCGGCATCTATTCCTTTGCGGATGATGTCACCCACCTAGAAGTATGCCTCTGACAGTGCTGTGCTCAGTAATCTCGGTAGCACGTTCTGTAAATGCATCATGCTGTAGTGTGTTCATGTAAGTTGGCGTAGGTTCAACTCCCGCCCCTTCCCTGTGTGTGTGTGTGTGTGTGTGTGTGTGTGTGTTTCCAGCTGCCTCTGGAGATAGTAATGCTTTTAGACGCTTCACAACACATACCTTGGCTATCAGCGTCTTTTCCTTTGCGGATGATATCACCCGCCTAGAAGTATGTCTCTGACAGTGCTGTGCTCAGTAATCTCGGTAGCGCGTTCTGTAAATGCATCATGCTGTAGTGTGTTCATATAGGTAGGCGTAGGTTCAACTCCCGGCCCTTCCCCATGTGTGTGTGTGTGTGTGTGTGTGTGTTTCCAGCTGCCTCTGGTAACAGTCATGCTTTTAGATGCTTCACAACACATACATTTGCTATCGGCGTCTATTCCTTTGCGGATGATGTCACCCACCTAGACGTATGCCTCTGACAGTGCTGTGTTCAGTGCTCTGAGTAGCGCGTTCCGTACCTGTGTCATACTGTCGTGCGGTTGGGTAGGTAGGAGTAAGGTCAATTCCCATACCTTCCAGCTGTGTGTGTGTGTGTGTGTGTGTGTGTGTGTCTATGCTCCCAGCCACATGGGTTCGTAGGTTATGGTTTTAGACGCTCTGCAGCACACATATATCCTGCTGACATCTCTGTGTTTGCGGATGTTGAGACACAGCTAGTGGACTGCCTGTGTGCCTGCTGTGGTTAGCGACCTCCGTAGCGTGTTCTCCACGTGCGTCCTGCTGTGGTGTGATAGGGTAGTGATGTGTAGGTTCCACTACCAGCCTTGCCACATGTGTCTGTCTGTATCTCTCTCGATGTATATATACATACATATGTTATGCCCATAGCGCTGCTCTTGCATGGACAGCTGTCTGTCCCATGTATCACATATTTGCACGGCTGACACATAGAAATGTGGCACGATGCATATCCAAACATTGTCCATGCAACGTCCATGTTCCGGGAGGTGTTGCATGCCCTAGAGACATCTGCTGTATATCTTGGCAGACAGCTATCCTTGCTGTACTGTCACAGTACTCGTACACGCCATAGACCTTGTGTATCATTGCCTGTTTATGGTGTGTGTATGTCTATCTGAGCTGTGTGCATGGTCGTGTGTATGTCCCACTATAATCGTCTGTGCAGGTGTCGCCACTATGGGTAATCCATGTAGACAGCTGTTTCATGTGCATTTCAGCACATACCTGCGGACAGTGCTGCCCCTCCTACAGCAGCACATTCCATCGTCTTGCAGTGGATACTAGTGCTTCCACACAGATGTATCTGTGTCTGTTCATAACACTCCACCTCAGGGAGCTTATATCTGGACACGGCCTTATGTGATAGTGGGCCACTCGGGGCCAGTCATGTCATGTTGCTCTTAGAAACATTGATAGTGGGCACAGTGATATGTTATGCATGCGTATGGCATTTCTGTCTGATTTGGTGTCTTCCTCGCATGTTTGTCATTGTTTCCTGCCGTCAGTTATCATGAGGGCGCCGGACTGTTACTGTTACGTGGAACACAGCGAACATATGAGGCAGACTTCTACACAGTCTGCGTACATCTGTGCAGTTGCAGGGTATGTGTCTAATACAACATACCTACTGTCTGACTACAATACACACACAGTGTATGGCGGCATGACAGACCACATGACATTACTTTGTATTTGCACAACACACCCACGCAGACAGTTGTATTCCTCACACAGGTCTACATCTGCTTATCCACACTAATTGTTCTTTCCTGTACCATATGTGTGCGTCGTATTTGCGCTTTCCATCAGTGGTGGGGCTCACGTACGACTATGGGGGCCTGGTAATTATTATGTTGACACTTCATGGCACCCTGGGGGACACTTCACCTTTGTGTCTGATTACCTTCCACATTGACCTTCGCGGGGCATACGTTGTCATTCACAATTACCGGGGTAGGACATATACATGTTTGCACATTTGTCCTGCTGTCGTTCTTCCCACCTGTCTGCCTAGTATCACCGGTTCAGTACATGTATTCTGGACAGGTAGCTCCTTCATACCCTTGACCTGTTGTCATTATGTGTACACGCCCTGACGTTCGGCCATTGCCCTTGTTACATTTCGCATAGTGCTGTGCCTTCCTAGCTGATTGCTGCCTAGGCATTCCGGACTGTGCGGTGGGTGATAGGGAGCGCTATTTCCATTGCATGATTAGTGACACTCATAACATCCGTATTCATGGCTATGCCAGTATTTGCACAATGGTCTGACTTTGTATGGGGTATTTCTAATGTAGTCCCTATCTGTATTTCCTGTGCTATGCCTTACTGCAGCTGTGTTATTCTGACAGATTTCCAGTTATGGGTGCGATCTTGGTCGTACGCATGTCCATCCATAGGACACTGATATAGGGCTGTAAATATTTCACACTTGCTTTCCACATTATCCGGTGGATGCTTTGCACCATTAGTGGGGATTAAGGCATGTGCTATACCCACATCCCTCCCACGGGGCGGGCCTACGGATTCTCTGCGAAACAACACCTAGGCCCATTTCTGCATACCCAGGTTCCCATGCCTGCAACCCTCGATGGTACACATTACACATGGTTAATGTGTGCGGTACTGGGATGTGGACGCACTTCTATGGACTCGCCACTCTGGGGATATCTGTTCATATGTCCTGCATTTCATGGACACATGTGTCATCAACCTTGAACCCGCTTTTAGTGCATGTATAGCTGTTCCGTAGTTGCGGCTGTCACTTCTTTTGTGTCAATCGCAGCAGGTGTTGCGAATGGAGGAATTTTTGGAGTCCTACAATGGACACCAGTGTGCATGTGTAAAGTGTAGAACTTGCTGGACTGTCACCTTCTGGCCAGTGGTTTTGACTGCTGCTGTATGTTCCCCGTTCGTGGATGTCTGTTTGACTACCCATATTATCTATTACTTGGCATATTTATATCCATGTGTCATATATACGGGACGTAGGTCTGTTGTGTGTACATATATACATGTGAACCCCTCGTTTCATACCTTGCTTTGTCACTGTCTGTGGATTACCTGTGTACACACATCTATAACCATACCATACCTTTCCACTGTACAGGTTCTGGCAGAGTGTACGGATGGTTGGCCCTTTATCTTAGGTGTGTGTTACATTGACCTGTGTCTATCTGGCAATTTGCTGGCATTTCATGTGAGACTTACTTGATTCTATAGGGACTTGATTCTATAATTATGACGTGCTTCCACTGACTATGTATTTTTCTTTGTCTTCTGGAATCTTTATGTAACCAGTCCTTTTTGGACACTTTCTATTGTTGTTCATTTTTGTTTACATATATGACTACTTTGGTATGTTGTGCCATTATTGTGTGTGGAGCATTTCTCCCCAGGCCTCTACTGACACTGGACATATATCCAACTAGACTAGCCTGGTCAACAAATGTAAACCAACATAAAACTTACATAAACTTACGGTGGCACCTTCTGACAAGTAGGTCGGGTTACAGATGCATACCCTTCGTCAATCCCTGCTACTAACACACCCGTTATTCTATCCACATTCTATGTTTGTCTTATCACATATCATGTGTTTCTCACTATTTGTACCAGTACTTTGCATGGCATTGTCCAGTTCCATACTTTCAGAGGATGACAGTTTTGAGACATGTATAACTAACGTGGAGGACACAGCATTAAGTTACCCTGCTGTGAGCGGATCACACACGCACAGGCGCACTTGCATTTCCTCATTGTGGGTTACGCGCAGGCGCACATGCATATCCGTATTTTGGGTTACATATGTTTACTGAGTCTGTGTGCTTACGTGGCCTGTATTAGTTGTGACTGTTCCAGTAACATATCTCTGATCCGGTTAACAGACGTGTGCGGAACACACTCTCACCATTACACATGTAACTGTCTTTGCGGCACAGACGCATTACTTACACGTTCACATTTACATGTTCTATAGTCGTAATTCAAACGGGACTGCATTCACGTTGGCCGGTTGATGTGACCACTACACGTTTGCTGTTCTGTCTCATTTATATGCATACCCATGGTACATAGCTACATTAACATATCCCCCCCGCACTCACTTACGTCACAGGCATCCATTCTCCTGCTGGGAAAAGTGCGGTACTACATGTTACACATTCCCTATTCCCTACTGCTCTTGACCCAGGATGCATATGGCGTGACCGCAGGGATATTCAGATCACAGGGGCTTATAGCCCCAACGCATACAGGTCTTTGATTGTCAGGGTGTTCCTGTGGTGCTCTGGGTTTGGTCTTGTCCACCTAGTGTACAGAACTGCCCTGACCATGTACGAATGTCAGACGAGGCACATGGGCACGGTTTGTCCATGTCTATTATACCATAACCCCCCCCATTATTCCTAACCGTGCACGCTGATTGGCCAGTGTGCCCGTTGTAGATCGGGTTATAGTAATGGCACACGGTCCGGTCACCTGGACCTATTTCCATTAGTATACCTTGGTATTTATAACATGGGTTTAACATAGCGTAACAGCTTTAACTGAGCCACGGAGATGTCTTTTGCTTACTTTGGGGCAGTCTCGCTCTGCTACACACATTTAACATAGCGGGACAGGTTGTACAACACAGCAACGGGGACATCGAGCTCTCCATTGCTGTTTTGTATTGATTTGCTATGTTAACTGGGTTTTACATAGCGAGACAGTTTCGACATTAGCAACGGACATCTCGCGCAGTACGTCAGCACCACCGCGGATGCCAGACATCTGCGGATGGGCAGCAGACAGGCATTATGCTGTGCCATTATGTCTGGGGATTAATAGTTTATTTTCCTAGATGATACGGCATAATAGCAATAACCCACGTCTGGGTGTGGGTACTGCTGTATTTACCCACGGTTGCCTTTGTTTGGTCCCTCGGGCTTCGCCCTCGGGACCGCACCACGTCTACCGTGGGTATATCCAGCATTACCCACACCCAGGCATGGGTTATTGCTATGATATTCATTCCGTGTTTACAGACACGGGCGTTTGGACAACCAACAATAGCTTCTGCTATTGGCATACAATGCTGTGGGTGGTGCCGGCTATCATACATATGCCATGTTCTGCGTTTTTCCCATTCACACTTGTCTATCCCCTGTCCTCATTCATACGTGGATATTTATGTGGCACATGACTGAACTATGTATTACCTGCAGGTATGCTGTGTACAATGCACATATGTGACGGTTGGTTACAGTGTATCTGTGTACCTACCTCTGTGATACTGGGGACTACCACACATCCTTCGCAGCATTACATGCGTATGTACATACGCGTACTTATGCGTATGTACATACTATTATTCGGTGGCCTGTGGAATGTTGTCAGAGCACCGATTACATGTGTCCCTATTTGTGTACACATCGTGTTGGTCTTTGTCCGGCCTTCGTTGCTATCATGGGTTGGACGGTGGTGTTGGTGTGTGTTTGGGTTGTATTTATACTGCCGATACATCAGTGGGGGTGGGGTTGGCACTTGTTCCTCTTTGCAGGGGGCCCCATTATGGACATTTGTGTCCTGCATCGACACTTGACAAGTGCCATATGTCCTGTGATATTAACACAGTCGTGTATGTCTTCCTGCATTACTACTTGCGTGTTACAGGCATTTTGTATCTGGTACACATGACTATTATGTTGGATAGCTTAAGCTATTCGCATGCTATGACATAACCATTCATCCGGGCATATACGTGTTATTCTATCCTTTGCATTGGCCGTGGGTGTTTTGCCATACGGAACCACACATATCTACTAGTGATGTCCCACCTTGACAATCTGTGCATGTGGCAACCCTGCTGGGGTGACCTGCTTGGTGGACGGCTGTTCCGCCCTGTGTATTGGGTTTGACATGTCTGCATAGCTAATCATCGGTACAGTGGCTGCACATACTGCTTTGTCCAGATGTGTACAGTTATGGACACCGTGGCGTGTGAACACCTATGGGGTTTCGACAGGTCCGTAACCACACGCGGGATGTACACATTCTGCCGACACATTCACATGCAGCCATTTGGATATCAGTACCTGGGATGGGATGTTGACATGTGGGGTACATATTTGCACGCCTGTCACTGCCTAGGACAATACTTCCTACTAGATATGGGGTATACCCGCTGTGTGTAGGTGTGCAGCTGTGCAAGGCTGCTAGCTGGATTGGGTGGACATTCGGACATGGGTGCAGGTTATGTGCTATGACGGGGTTGTTGTGTATTACATTTGCATGCATGGGTTCTGCTTCTGGATATTCCGATTCGGCATTCGCCATCCTATGTGTATGTGATGGTTACGTTGCTGTGTCTAGCACATTTTACTATACACATGTTTGTCTGTGTTTGGGATATCTAGTTTCTTTCTGGTTGTTATATGGCCACGACTGCCCAGCTGTGTACTCTCACTACCACTGTGGGACTGCTGGTGACCATGCCCATGGGGCTAGTCGTGTGTAGTTGCGGTGCACTGACATGATGCAGTACACCTCCACTGGGTATGCCTGCTGACAGTGCATTGCGTGACGGACACGGTATTCCGAGTATCCTTTGTTCCATGGACGGGAACATTTTGTACTTCGTGGATTTATGTTTGGTTCTCCATTTTGTGTGGACGGGTACTATGTTGCATACTCTGCATACGTTTCATTATCCACGGACACTGGTTGGTGCGGTTACTATTGCAGGTGGCCTGTGAGAGTCAGCACTTTAGGTTGCTCATCGCCTGCCGGCTTGGCCACGCCTCCAGGCGCATCCTACTTGGGCTCCCTGGACTCGCGCATGTGCCCTATGCATGTGTTTGTGGTTGCAGCGCACACTCATTACTATGTATGTGGCACTGCTACGCCAGTTATACGCTGCACGGCCGGCGCAAGCCTTACGCTGGCCTTGCGCCGAGCTTCATGAATCCGGGGGTAGTTTTAAATGACTTCACTGTTGTTCCAGGCACCTTTTTAACTTCTAATGGCATTTTGCCATCTCTTTCCCTTATGCAATCTGCTTCCTTTTAGGGATAACCCTGTGGGGGTGCCTTCCCTACATTTACTGTTTTTTACTCTTCCCATCACAGATGCATGTAGCCCTGATTATCTACATGAAAATGAATATTGTTTATTGCTCCTCAATACCCACACTGGATGGAATACAGTGGTCTCAATACAAGAGGTATGCATTTGTTAAAAGCATGCTCTTGATAATGACATCAGCTGGTATCACCTCTCCAAAGTAGATTATTGTACATTGCAAATCCTCTATCAGTCTCAGAAGGTGCTAGATAGGCAGTACAAAAACTCCACAAAATTCCATGTCTCTTCTTGAGCATGGACTTCTAACAGAAACTAGTCTCCCTTTCCACAAGTGTGACCTCGCTTTCTCTTTCTCACTCTTTCTCTCTCTCTCTCTCTCTGTACATCAAGCCTGTTATAGTACAAAACTTCTAAATTTATATTTACTCATACAACATAAGTTTAAATTCCAAACAGGAGACATAATCTCTAGTGTTACAAAACAACTTATACAAAAGCTTAAAGATCTTGTTTTGTTTTGGCCCTCCATTGCATCATCCAATAGCATACAAATAAATTCAACCATCCACCTATTAGAAATTATTTATTTATTTTTATTTATTTTACATTTGTTGACAGGGATAGTCCGACTGGATACATCTCCATTTTCAGTGGAGGCCCAGGGAGAAAAGCTCCAAACACAACATACAGAAAAAATAATACAGGAAAAATCATAATATTAATACATGTTGCAAACAGTTTACAGACTCTGTTCAGTCAAGCAAGTTATACATTCAATCATTATTAAACTTATATAAGTATCTAAACTAACAATTATGTTGCAGCTTGTATGTAGTATAAAGTACTGTTTGGCACACAATTATAGAAAGGAGCTAGTCAGGATTAGAACAAGGACATAACCAGTGTGTCTTAAAATGTTATCTGAGACTTTTTTTGAATTGAGTTAGTGAGGATACTAGATTAAGGTCGGCAGGAAGGGAGTTCCAAGTTTTGCTGACAGAGTTGGCAAAAAGGGAATCCCCAACTGAGTTATTGGTTTTGAATGTTAGAACCAGCAGTCTGTTAGATAAGCAAAGTGGCCTGAGGTTACTGTAGGGGCTAATGATGATTTTAAGTGCAGGCATATTTTCAGGTTGGTTGAGTAGTTTATATGCCACTTTAATCTGGTTGTATTGAAGTAGGCTAGGTAATTCAAGCCACCCTAGAAGATTTTTATGTTGTGACAGTGGTGTGTCCTAAATGCAGTGCCTGTGGCAAATCTAGCAATGTGGTTATAACAGCTAGAGAGCTTGCTAAGGTTGGAGTTGTTCAGATTGGTGAATAAAGGGGAGGCATAGAGAAGGGTAGAGCGTAGATGGGAACGGGCAACAGCAGTTCTAGCAAGTGGAGTAAGAAAAGGTTTAATCTTCTAAAGGGAGACAAGTTTTTTATTAATGGTTTTGATAGTCTGGTTGACATGCATATCAAATTTAAGGTTATTATCTACTATAACACCCAAGAGTTTAGTTTGAGCTTCTGGGGAGATAATGATGCCATTATTAGAATTAATGATAAAGAACAGTGATGAGGACCTACGAGTGGGGGGAAAAGTAGCAGCTTTGTTTTGTTAGGGTTTAAGCTTAGATGATGATTAGAGACCTAATTTTCAACAGTGTTAAACATATTCTGGGACAACGTCATTAGTTATGTCTGGGAGGTGGCTGAGCAGATTAAAGTAGAGTCATCTGCATATTGAATGCAGGTTGCATCCTGGATGACAGAGTGGAGGTCATTAATAAAGACAGAGAAAAGAAGGGGTCATAGTATAGAGCCCTAGGGAACTCCTAGGGTGATGAGTAGAAGGGAGGATAGTTTGCCCTGCTGTAGGACAGCCTGTTGTCTACCACAGAGGTAGGATTGAAACCATTGGAGAACATGGTTATCTAAGGAGAAGGCCTTCAAAGTATGGATGAGTTTTTGATGGTTAGCCATATCAAAGTCCTTGGAGAGATCACAGGATTATGACAGGCTCACTAATTATAACCAGCTTATTATGTGTTTGAGACATGGATGCCAAGAAATGTACCTCTCGAGAGCAGAATTTCTTGCCATCCATGTCAAGAATGCATAATTTAAGGTTATGATCAGTGACACAATAGTCTGTGAAGCTTTATCTGCTCCATGTATTAATAGCTTCAGGGGAAATTTTGCTAAGTGTTTTCTTGGCTTTCTATGCCAGCATTGTCAAAAGAGTTAGTGTAAAACTGTCCATTATGTTTACAGTTGTATATATATATATATATATATATATATATATATATATATCAACTATCTAGACTTTCACAAGATGTCCAGATTATTGCTTTATATTTTGATTTGTTCCTCATAAAATCTGTTTTTTTTTTGGACAAACCACTGAGGACTGATGTCACCAAATATTGGCATACATTTGAGTTTCAGAATGTGCAACCTTCAGAAAATGGATGCTAACACATTATATAATTCTAGTAACTAAGTTTGTTTGAGGAACTTTGGGACACATTAGCAGTATGAACAGCAGGCAGAAACAAATCTTTTAATCTACCACTGTCATTTGCTAGACAGTTCTGGCAGAATTTACTGCCTGGCCTTAGACCCAACCTTAACAAATTTAGCAGGGAGTGTGCTTAAAAATTGTTAAGGTCAGGTCATCTACCACTCTGGCACTTAACTGGTTTGTCATTTTCAAAATATTGTAGCATAATCACCGTGCTAAATGCATTGCATATTTATTTTTGTATTAAATCATAAATACACAAAACACTAAACTGGAGGTTAGTCATCAATCCCTGAACTTGTTCGTGAGTAGGTCAGTGTTATTCACTATGTTCCTTATTGTATTTACTATAAATGTAATGAAAAAGACTTACTATGTCAAAAACATCTTCTGGAGCTTATCTAGACACTGACTATCTAATATGCAGCATGTCCACTATCACACCTCTCTACTGCATGTCATTACTGTTGCTCACTATGTACCCCACAATTTGGGGCTATAATCCTACAGCTTTTGATACTTCACAACCCCCCCCCCCCATGTGATATATTGCAAGTGAACCTCCAGAAGTTCAGGTTAACACTCAAAACAACTGGCTCACATAGTGAATCTCATGATACTAAAAGTTCCAAGCAAATCCAAAATGAATGGACCACCAGAAATAGGGTCAAAATTAAGGTTTTAATAAATACAATAAAAAAACAGCTTGTAAGCACATATATGTTAATGTCTTTTTCAGAACCATTACTTCATTCAACCAGATTCTTTAAATAATAAAACAAATTAATAAAACTAATTGCCATGTGACTTAACTGAACAAGGATATATACATTTAAAAACACAGTAGCAAAAGCACATATTTAAAATGCGTTACCCTTCAAAATAAACAATAAACCCTTACACTAACCACTAGGTAGACTTGAAGAATACAATAAAAAAGTTTGCTCATGAAAAAAGTTCAGGTTTACCTCATTCACTCAGTTTTCACTTTCTGCCTCCATGATCGATGGCTCCCTATTAAAATGTCAGCCTTGGAATGCTGTGTGCTGACAAGCCAAAAAAAAAAAAAAAAAAAGACAAAAGCTCAGTTTAAGAGCAAATCTGAAAGATTTCAGGCAGCAGGGCTGGGGAGCCCAACTCTCCCTGAACAAACTGAAATTGCTATATCTTGGAGAAAAGGGGATATCCTGCAAAATGACAATCTTGGGCTTAGAATATGCAAGTCTGTTTTTCAGCCACTGTACAATATAACACCAAAGAAAACTGGATTGTGAGAATGAATTGGACTGTCTGTGAGAGTAGAAGGATCATGCTTTTCGATGCCAATATGCCAACCACATACTGAGGAGAGGCTATCATCATTGCATGCCATCTCCAAAATCGTTTGCCAGGAAAAACAACAGAGAAAACTCCATATGAACTGTGAAATAGAAAGAAACCAGATCTGAGACAAATCAAAATTTTGGGAAGTAAAGCCTATGTGCACATTCCAAAAACATACAAAATGGGATCCACGTGCAAAGGAGTGTGTACTTGTGGGATACAGTCAGTCTCAAAAAGGACACAGAATTCTACATCCAGACACAAACAAGGTAATAGTCAGCAAGTGTGATTGTTGATGAAAGTTCTGTGTGTTCAGAGTTTCAGAAACTGAGACAAACTGTTCAGTCTGAGGAAAAATCCATATCCATGTCACAAGAGAAACAAGAACAAAGCTACACAGAAATAGAAATTATTATAGACAATTCAAAAACTGACAAAGAAGACTCTGAACCACAAATGACTTCAGACAGGAAATCAACAAGAAGTAATAAAGGTATCCCACCTAAACATTTCTCTTACATGGCTCACACAGCAGTTCAGGCTGAGCCTGGCTCATAGGAAGAGATGCAAAATCTACCATCACATGAGAATCAAATGTGGATTAGAGCTGCTGATGAAGAGATGACATCATTCAATGAACGCCAGACATTGACACTTTCAGAGCTACTGCAAGGTAAACATGTAATCAGATGTATATGGGTTTTTAAACCAAAATATGCCTTTGAAGGGAAAGTCTGTAGGTACAAGGCACGGTTAGTTGCAAAAGGAAACTCTCAAAAATTTAAAGACTGTGATGCTACTTTTGCTCCAGTTGCCAAACAAAGTACTTTCAAAACAGTGATGACAAGGGAGGCTTTACAGAAAAAGATAGTGAAATATCACAATATCATGATAGCTTTTCTTAATGGAGACATAGAAGTGAAAATATACATGTTAAAGTCAGAATGATGTGTGAAACGTGGAGAAGAGCATCTTGTCTGCAAACTGCCAAAATCCCTGTATGGTCTTAAACAAGTGGCTCAAGCATGGAACTCAAAAGTAAAAGTTCTTCTAGATAAAGGATTCATGTGAAGGAAAGTCGATCCATGCCTATGATCTAAATGTATAGATGCTGAATGGATGTGTCTGTTAGTCTATGTGGATGACTTGATTATTGCTTACAAAAGGAATGATGAAACTGCAAAGTTAATAACAGTACTCAATCAGCACTTAGAGACTAAAGATCTTTGTGAGGTGACATACTCCATAGGAATTAGTATACGGTGTGAGGAGGATATGGTTTTCTGTCGAACCAAAGTGCAAAAATTGATCCAATTCTTTAACAGTTTAACATGGCTGAGGGTAAAGTAGTGAGCATTGCCATGGACATAGCTTATCCAAAGTTGGAAGGAGAGCAAGATCTTCTACCATCCATCTAATGAGCAGTACAGACAAGCATTGGGGGCAGGTCTGTACACTGCAACCATTACTCATCCAGGCATTGCAGCAGCCATTTCGCTTCTCTGCAGGTGTGTAAGTAAACCATATCAAAGAAACTGGAATTCAGTAAACAATGTTATGAGGTATCTCAACAACAGAAAAGGCTTGAGTTTGAAGTTGTCAGCAATTGGTGACTTAAACCTCACAGGATATGTGCACTCTGATTGGGCGGGTGACCTCAACACATGCAAATCTACAAGTGGTTACTTGTTCAAATAAGGAAACAGTCCTATATCCATATCCAGCAAAAAAAAAAAAAAAACAGATCTTAGTGATGTTGTCTTCTACAGAGGCAGAATATATCTGCTGCCTATGCCAGCCAAGAAGCCATTTGTTTGCGGCAGTTACTTGAAGATGTTGGAGAACTAGTGTCGTAGCGTACAGTCTTATATCAGGACAGTTACGGATGCATTAAGCGTGCACACCATTTTGACAGCATCTAGATGGAAATAACTGAAATAGAAGTCGGTTATCTGTGTGTGTGTGTGTGTGTGTGTGTGTGTGTGTACACACACACACACACACACACACACACACACACACACACACACACACACACACACACACACACCATTATATTCATGACGTCATTAAACAAAAAGTGACTGTGCTTTCATATTGTGAAACTGATAAAATGATTGCTGATGCTATGACAAAGCCACTCACAGTAAACAAGTCTGTAAGTTTAGATCACAAATGTTGTTGATTTAAGTAGTAGTTGTTGAATGGGGATGTTAGACATATATGTAGCAACAACTACTATGTGTGTGTATAATATATATCAGTTATGTGTAATAATATGTTTAGTTACAAGATAGATGTTTTTTCTGATGGAAACTTAGGTAATATGCTTGATGTAATTTCCTGTTCCTTGTGCCGTGTATTTCATGACATAAAAAAAAGGAAATAAACGTAACTCTGTTTAGACTGCATTTAGGCTGCAAGCATCTATTTGCTGTGCCCAGAAGAAGTTTTTCTAGCAATAATATTAAGCACATATAGGATCATCACTGTAATTCCTTGCTCTACAGCAATAAGCTCTTCAGTCCATAATTAGTGTCTTCTAAGTTCAAGGGCCGGCCATAAACTGCATTCAGCTGCCTTTTTTTTTTTTTTTTTTTTTTTTATTAATGTACCTGTTTTTGACATCAGTTCGCTGCCACATACAGTTATTTTGTCAAACACCTAATGATCATTAATTCAAATTCTTTGGTCTCTTGCAGTAAGCTTCAAGTGTGATTCACTCTATGAATGGTGCTATCTGCTATAAAGAATGTATCAGATGCTATACCAGTAAACTTCAAATCATACTCTCAACTTTGCTTTGGGTTAAGAGTATTTTAATTAATTAATTTATCTATTTATTTTGCCTCTCTTTTTTCAATGATTGTTTTTAATTCACATTATTCTGAATACTAACAGTAGTGTTCAACAATGCTATCATACAATACTGCAGTCTTGCCATTTTTTATAGGTTCATAGGTTCATAGGTTTATACTAGGCTATCTGCCCTAAGGCATTTATAAGCCTAGCCCAAATTTTTGTGGCTGACGCCACCACTTATATGAAAAAATACTGTGCCCATTAGTTTGTTGTGCCTCTGTCCAGCAGTGACACAGAGATGATTCCCGGGATAAACCTACGATCTCCCATCCACAGGTCAAGATTTCTCTTGAACAGAGCCAGCGAGGTGCTCTGCCTCACATGGATCGGGATTTTATTCCACAGCATAGGGAGTCTCTGAGTGATAAATCTCTCCCTCCAGCACATCCTATTTATATCCGTGCTAAGGTTTAAGTCGCTTGCTCTAGTGGTTTTGGTGGATTTGGATTTTTTGAGGTGGAGCATGTCCATTTATTCTGGGTTGGACATGGCCTTGTATGTCAGGCACATGTCACCTCTGAGCAGACGGTATGCAACTGAATAGAGCTGGAGTTTCTTCAATCTGGCAGCATATGACAGATTTTGGAGTCCCTTTATCCTTTTGGTGAGGAACTTTTGGGGTCTCTCCAATTGCTACAGATGTCGGGTGAGATACATCCCGAATGGGGCATTGTACTCGATCATTGGTCTGATAAGTGAAGAGTACAGGGGAACAATGACCTCACTAGATCTGGATGTGAAT
The DNA here is from genome assembly GCF_019279795.1 of Protopterus annectens. Lineage (NCBI taxonomy): Eukaryota > Metazoa > Chordata > Ceratodontiformes > Protopteridae > Protopterus > Protopterus annectens. Next base: position 1,169,446,949 of record NC_056741.1, on the reverse strand, counting down.
CCCTTCATGATCAGGTGGGCAATGTAGAAGGTCTTTCTAACCACTTTAGCAACGTGAGTGTCAAAAGAAAGGCCACTGTCAACCTGGGTCCCCAGGTCCCTGATAACCTCTTCTGTGCTTAGTGGATTGCCACCTATATGGTAGCTTGGGGTTACCTTGTTTTTCCCAAAGGGTATGACTATACATTTTTGGCGTTTAACTTCAGGCCATGGCTCTGGCACCAGCTATCTGTTTCCGTGAGTCCCTTCTGAAGGATATCCGTGTCCGATGCACTTTCCACTATGGCCCAGTTTGCAGTCGCCTGCAAACTTTGTCAGCCAAAGTCCTCCCATGTTGGCCTGTACTTCTGAGAAGTAGATGCCGAACAATAGGGGGCCAAGGACCGAGCCCTGTGGGACACCACTTGTGACCGGCTTGGAGTCTGACATAGCGCCAGCAACTCTAACCCTGTGGGTTCTGTCCTTAAGCCAGTTTGCAACCCATCTGGTGACATATGTGTTTACATTTAAGCTGGTAGTTTTTCTACAATACCCGAGTGGGGTATTGTGTCGAAGGCCTTTGCAAGGTCAAGGTAGGCTGTATGGACTGCCTTTCCCTCATCAATGGCCTTGTTGACTGTTTCGAAGAAGTTGACCAAGTTCAAAAGGCATGATCTGCCCTTGACAAAGCCAAACTGGGTCGGGTCCAATGTCTGCAAGTCCCCTATATCTTTGTTTATGAGCTCCATTATGATCCTCTCCGTAGCTTTGCAGACTAGACTTGTTAAGCTTATGGGGCGGTAATTACCAGGGTCCGTAGAGGCACCGCCTTTGTGGAGTGGGACTACAGTTGCCGTCGCCACCCTTGGGCACGTATCCTGTGGTAAGGCTGAGATTAAACAGCTGCCTTATGTGCGGGTTTAATTCCTCATTTAGCTCGTGTAGCACACAGCCGGGGACACCATCCGGTCCCATTGATGCTGTGTTTTTAGCTTTAGAGAGAGCAGCTTTCACCTGTGCATTTGAGATGTCTGGGAGGCTACACTCTGCTGGGATAGTTTCTCTCCTTTGGGGGGGGGGGTGAAGTTTGCACTGAACCTGTCTGCCAGTATGTTGGCAATGTCTGTGGGTTCAGTGATTTTTGTATCATTTTGGACTAATTCTAAGCATATCTGGGAGTTTCCACCCAGGTTCCTAACATAGCTGAAAAAGGCCTTATGATTGTCCTTGAATCCATGGCAATTTTTCTCTCAAAATTGGCCTTAGTTGATTTTATGAGTGCTCGTATTTTTACTAATAATGATCAGGGGTGACTTCCCTTTTATGGATTTTGTTCTATCATGTAATAGCTTTCTCCTCTTATTGTAAAGTTTGTTAATGGCTGGGGTCCACCAGACTGGACGTTTGCCCTTTGTGGAAAGAGTCTTGATTTTATTTGGGATTGCCTGATCCATGCAGTCCTGGAGGTGTTCATAGAAGGCATTTGTAAGGGCTTCCGCAGCTTGGGTTGTGGTTACCACTGGCTCAGGGGCCTTGAAGGATACCACACCAGTCTTGAGTAGTGTGAAGTTTGCTTTAGAGAAGTTCTTCACTGTGGTCTTTTTTGTTTGGGGTGGGGGCGGGATGTGGATTTCCAGTGAGATTAGTTTATGATCAGATCTCACCAATGAGGGATATACTTCTGGTGTGGAGTATTTTGTCCCCATGTTTGTGATAATGAGATCTAGTATATTTTCTCCTCTCGTGGGAACAGTGACTAGCTGTTCCATGGCATTTGAATTTATGAACTCCAGGAACTGTTGGGCTAGAAAGTTAGGGCTTGAGTAATGTTCCCAGTCTATATTCGGGAAGTTGAAGTCACCCAATATGATGGTGTTTAGTGATACATTTATACCCTCCGGTGTCTTCAGGAAGGCTGTGTGGGGGTCCTGAGTTTGAGAGGGTGGCCTGTAGCATGCTACAATTTGTAGAGCAGTTTTGCCTATGGTTAGTTGCACCTGGATGGTTTCCGAAGCTTCGTGCGTTGCCACCAACCTGGAGGTGTGGGTATCCTTTATGAATATGGATACACCCCCTCCTTTTATGGGCTCACATTCCCAGCTTAAGGCCATTGTACTCACAAGACAAACAAATCATGATTGCTCATATTACTATATGGGTCTACTTTGTTTCATTGCATCATATTTCACTGAATTTCATTTCACCCCAACCACTTCGCTGAAAACTCAAATTACAGAAAACTAATTTCACTGAATCTCATTTCACTGAAATGCAGTTAGTATATCTGGCACTGTGTAGAGTACTGTAAGGCAAGTAAAAGGTACATGTCCTTTTCCCCACTGTAGTGCAATCCTGGAGGTAGTATATATAGTTAGGGGGTGTGTGGGTGGCTCAGCCCCCCACATTGCAGGGTGTGGGTGGCATATCCCCCTCCCCACTTAGTTTGTGTACATATTGTCTTCTGGAGAGAGTTAGTCATTGGTGTTGCAATATTAAAATACAATTTAAAACAAATAAGGTAGGAGGCTAAAGCCACCCCCACACCCCCCTAACTATATATATATATATATATATATATATATATATATATATGTACTCACTAACTTCAGAATCGCACTACAGTGGGGAAAAGGGCATATACCTTTTACTTGTCTTACAGTACTCTACACAGTGACATATATATTGTTCCGTTCAATTAAATGAGTTTTCAGTCATTCGTGTTTTTAGCGATGTAGTCAGGGTGAAATTAAATTCAGTGAAATGAGATTCAACAAAACAAAATAGACCCATATATATATATATATATATATATATATATATATATATATATATATATATATATATATATATATATATAAGCGTAGCATCGGGGGGTGACCACA
>NC_056741.1:1169409089-1169439089 GCF_019279795.1 Protopterus annectens | reverse complement strand
ATTTTTGGCCTTCCAGAGAAAAATGAAGGTGAATACTTGATTTCCTTTCTAAATACCTGGATTACCAAAACATTAAACCTACAGTAGGGTTTTTCTTGCAATATTGAAGGAGCTCATAGAACCACAGATAAACATATTTCATTATCCTCCTATTCTCCTCCGAGATCCATTATAATACATTTTTTATCATATATTGATAAAGAGCTAGCACTTAAAACTGCATGAAGAAAAGCTGTACTGAAATGTAAGTTGAATTTAATAAGATTTGATAATGATCAGTCAACTAGAACAATGGGCTCAATGAAAAGCTGGTGGCCTCTTGTTAAATCTCTCACACAAAATGGTATCAAATCTTAAACAATATATCCAACTAAAATAAAATACATCCGTCAAATGAAATAAGAATCTTTATATCAGCATTATCCCTATTACAAAATACATGGACTGGTCATCCACTTATCTGAAAAGAACATCCAAAATAAATTATTGTACTGACTTTAAGAAAAAGAATCAAAAAACAGAATTCAATCCTAACAGTGCTAACAAAGCTACCAATCATCAGCTACAAAATGACTTTCATCTTGAACTTTTCTTCATTATTGTATCAATAATTTTGGTCTGAGATATTAACATTAGTTCCAATATCAAATCCAGTAAAACCTAACTATTGCTCAAATATATACATTTAAACTACATTTGCTTTAAGTAAAACTTCTTAAGTTATGTACCTCAAATTCCACTTGAATAATTATTCTCCTTAGCCTCAGACATACAGCCATCTTCCTCACAGGTAATTTCCTTTACATCTATTTTTTTTCTTTTTTTAGCTTAATTAGAAATGTTTCAAATTAGAAAGGGAATTGCTTCCTCTGTTTATAAGCTTGCTATATTACTGACAATAATATTTATAGTTATTCTTGCATAATTTAATATTCACGTCCAACATTTTTATATAGTCATTTTATTGTTGACACTTTTACACATATTTATATTTAATACATATTAAATGGTTTAAACAACTTTGTTTTAAGCTTGATTTAGCTTAGTGGTGATAAAATAGTCTTTCTCTTTAGCGTTTAACTGTTTGCGTCTGTGGAGAAATCTGTTTTTTGGTAATATTGCATATTGAACATAACCAAAGTATTAGTTTTTTTTAAAAAATGGCTCCATTTTAAGAAATATACGCTGTTTCTTTTTTTTTCTTTTTTATTTTTTTATTTTTTGGAATAGCCACTTTTTTCCTGTTCTGAGTTTTTCCCTTGAATCCCCTTTGTACTTACCTCAAAGTGCTTCTCAAGCTTACGCTGCAGTGTTGAGGCTGCTAAGTTGTCACAGACACTGCAAACATCTTAATTCCCACAACACCTCACACAGGAAGTTGTTCATGGTTCCATTGCAGCACTTTACCTTGCGGAACAATGGACCTAGTTTTCTTTACTTCTGCCTTAATTCATGTTTGATTGTATTTATTCTACTAATAAACAGAGAATAATGAGTGAGGGGAAAGGAATGGAAGAACTTATACTTTTTTGTAAATGTTTACTGTTATTGTCTGATGTTCATAGATTTCTAAGCCACTTTTACTAGGATCCTGAAATATCATACATTTTAGGATGTTACCCACATTTACATCGGATTACTCCAGGAAGAATTACTTCAGTATAAACAAATACTAAATCATTGAGTCTCTTGTAGTCTATTTAAGTTAGTTAGCATATGAAATGAAATGCTCTGTTGCAATCATTATAATACTTATTCACCTTACTTCTGTTTCATGCTGTTATTATAATTATAAGCTACTTTTGTCTGCATCTTTCAGTAGAGAAAGGAAAGGTAAAAAAATGGGAAGTGAAGATAAAAATGTATGAATTATTTATCTGACACTTTATTAACCACAATTATAGACTTCCCAGCATTAAGGTTTTATATTTATTAAAAACTTCAAGCTGAGCATGGCAGATTTCTATAATTAACTCTAATATTTGGAAAAGGTTGCTTAGCATAATTTAAAATGCTGTCCTTTTATTCTTACCATCTTTTAATATACTTTATATTATATTTATATAATTCCTTGGTTTTATTCAGCACTTTATTGGTTATGCAAGATTATATTACTAATATTACATGTCACCTTTTATAAAGGAAAGAAGGAGGAAAAGAAAGGAAGAGAAAGGAAAGAAAGGGGAAGGGGAGAAGAGGGAAGGAAAGGGAGACCAAAAACAAGGGGAAAGAAGGAAAAGTGAAGAAGAAAGTTGGCTTTATTAGCTATGATTTCTTTAATAGCTGTCATTCTTCACTTATATATATCATGTAGTACTTCCTTCTGTGATACAATTTTTCTAACTTTCCCAGTTTATACTTACATAATATGTACTTGTTTTATGAATATTTTTTTTTTTGAAATTTGGAAATTTTGTGTACATTTTGAAGTTTCACTTATATACATCCAGTTAATCTTTGAGTGAGTTTGAACATATGATATGAAGCTCGTAAAACCAATGAAAAAAATATTTATCTAACTTTCTATTGTTATTTACATATATTATCAACTTAAGTTATAATTGCTTACATCACAAGCTAGGGAAGGAAAAAATAGAAAGAGAGAAGACAACATAAAAGAATACAAATTTGTTTTTTTTGTTATTTCATTAATAATGAGCAATAGTTCTTTTCACAATAGGTTTAAATTATTTTATAATATTATTAAGCTGAGCATAACCAGCTCATCTATATTTAATGCTATTAATATGTAAACATGATTTTGCTTCATTGAAACTGCTTTTCTGCTCTTATCACTTATAAATATAACTATATAGTCATATTCATATGTTCTATTTGATATGTGTTCATTTTGCATTATTTTAGTAGCATGTTTCATTGATGTCCCATGTTATTTCATTATTCATATTAATATAGTTTCCACTAGATAAATATTACTCCATAGAGCTCAATCAAAAAGGTTCTACATTGTTTTTTTCTTCATGTTATATTCTGGTTAGGTAATGTTGAATAGTCTAATGAATCCTTTGTTTATCTATCAGACTAGGAATGTTGATAATTCCATGTTTGAAGTTAAAAAGTTATTTGGAATCCTGGTAACTTTATAACTCTTGCACAATCTTCTTTTAAAACTAAGATAAGATGGGTTATGATACTTTGGAGGAGATCCATAGATATTCTTCAGATTATTTATAACTATGAAGACCAAGATGGTCTTTTTACTCTTATAGTTTTAAAGTTTAACAAGAGATTAAGGACTTTAGTTAATTTCTGTTGGTTCTCCAGTTTGGGGAATAAAACTGGCAAAAACATTTATATATCATTCTTAATAATCATAAAGGTAATTTAACAATGGGGTATTTTAACTGTATACTGAAACATTCTGACACTACCAATAAAAGAATACTAAGACTGACTCCCACTGCAAAAACTTGTAAAAATTTGACTGAATCTCTAAATTTACAAGATGCTTTCAACATGAAAGTCTCTAAAATTTTACTATTTTCTCACTAGGACTATAAATATGGTACACAGACAAAATTAGATAAAGTTCTGGTTTCACATGACTTAATTTTTAGGATTTCAAATTTTAATATCACTCCATGTCCTATTTCTGATCACGATGCTCTTGTTTTTAAGATTCAAAATTATTTTAAAAGATTACGCTTTTCAACTAGAATATCAGCATATATAACTAAAATTAAAGAATTTAAACCATCATTAATATCCCAATTTTACCACTTTGGAATCAAACATCTCTTCTGATGTTAACATGGTTATAATTTGGGATTCGCTAAAAACATATATTTATGGTAAAATCTTAACTTGGTACAAAATAAAATCAATAAATGGCACTCAAAACTACAAAACATTCAATCTCAATTCTTATTGACTCAATCAAAGTTCTTTAAAAACAATAATTCTAATATAAATGAAATAGAAGCACTAAGTAAAAGATACATTGACATTATATCTCACAAAACAAATTTGGTTTTGGAAAGATTAAAAATGAACCCTTATTCTTTATCACCCAAACACATGCATAATTTATCTACAAAAGTTAAAATGCAATCAAAAATTAATATTATAAAGATAAGCTGTGAGGGTTCTAAGAAAACTTTTTATTGATATAGGTGACAGTCTTGATGCATTTACATTTCATTATACTCTTCATAATAAAGCCATTAACCTTAATATTAACACTCCAATCCTAAATCTTGAATCTCTTAATGACAAGAAAATATGATTAGAATTAAAAATGTAAAAGCAAAAACATATTTCTTATAAAGAAATTATGGATAAAATTAAAAATGTAAAAAACAATAAATCACAGGGTATGGACAGAATAATAATAGAGACCTATAACATCATTTTTTTTCACAAAACTTTAATTGAGGTTCAGTCTCATGGGAAAATCTCTCATTCTTGAAAGTACTCATTAACTGCTCCTATATAAAAAAAGAATAAAATCCCACAATGTTGTGTTTCTTATAGACATATTTCTCTTCTAAACAATGATTATAAGATTGTTATGTCTATTATTACTGATTAAATAAAATAACCCTTAGCACATATAACTAACAATGATCAAACAGGTTTTACACATCAAAGGCAAACTCATGATAATATTAGACATATATTAACTCTAATTGATTTTTTGAATGGAAAGACTGAGGAATCTTTAATAATCAGCTTGGACACTGAAAAGGCCTTTGACTCATTAAAATGGAATTATTTATTTTTATTTATTTATTGGCATTTGTTAATTGGATTGGTCCAGCTGAGCCAAAGGCCCGTTTTCAATAGAGACCTGAGGAGAAAAGCTCCAGTTATAATTACAGTCATTCAAGACAAAAACTTACATCATAAATGGCATATAACAAGAATGTATACAACAAAGTGAAGTTAACTAATTTAACACTTTTGTGCAGGTGTCAGTGTATATCTATACAGTAACAACAAGATAATCTGGATGTAAAGGATTATTTAGAAAAAACAGGGTTTTGATGTATAGTAGAATTAACTGTATGGAGAGGAAAAAGAACTGAGGAAAGAGAAAGGTAAGAGAGAAGAAAGTAGATTTAGGAGGAGGGTAGCTAGAATCAGGTTGGAGCTTGACAGGGACAGGACCAGGTGTTATGTAGATAGTGTTTAAGTTCAAGTTTGAACTGGGACTTATGAGGAATACTTGTTATATTATGTGGGAGGGAGTTCCAGGAGCAGACTTCTAAGTATTTGTATAGTGACTTCCCAATATTTTTGTGGGTTTGTAGATGTCCAGAAGATGTTTGTCAGATGTACAAAGCTGACTTCTGAGGTTGTATAGTGATACAATATTAGAGACAGAGGCACAGAAAGTGGGGTTATAAAGAATAGAGTGTGTTATATGCAGTTGAGAAAGGATCAGTTATTTGTGGAATTCAAGCCATTGTAAAGACTTTAGGGCAAGGCATTGGTGGGATTTATAGGGGAGATTGGAGGCAAACTTAGCTATTTTACTGTAGGTTTTCTCTAGTTTTCTGAGAAGAGATGACTGGAGGTTAGTATGTACAGAAGCAGCATACAGAAGAGAGGGCAAGAGGAGAGATATGGCAAGGGAGAATTTGGAGGAAGGAGAAAGAAATTTATGATTACAGTACAGGAGGCCAAGTTTTTGGTGTTTTTTTATGCATTGATTAATATGTATATTGAATTTTAGTTCATCATTGATGGTGAAACCAAGTAATTTAATATGTGGTTCTAGTCTAATGATGGTATTGTTAAGAGAGTTGATGGAGAAAGAGGATTTATATTATGATAGTGTTTTAGGAAGAAAAAGTAGAAGTTTATTTTTTTTTAGGATTTTATATTAGTTGATTATCAGTGAGACAGGTTTTGATGGAAGAGAAAGTGTTTTGAGTAAGAGAAAGGAGTTCAGGGATACTGTGGGCAGAGGTAAAAATGTGGAATTATTGGCATATTGTAAGAATGTTGAGAGGTTAGTAACAGAGTGTAAGTTATTAGTAAAGATATTGAGAAGGAGAGAACCCAAAATATATTCTTGGGGAATACCAGTGTAGACAGTTGACAGGTGACAGTTTGCCAGCATATAGACTGTAGTCTATTAGACAAGTAACTAGAGAACCAGGCTATGGAGGGGGTAGACAGATGAAGGTCAGAAAGTTTAATTAACAGTTTAGAGTGGGAGACAGTATCAAAAGCCTTGGAGAGATAAAGGAATAGACAGGAAAGATGTAGGTTGTTATCACGAGCTTCTACTACAGTTTGGGTGAATAAGAATAGAGAAGTAGATGTGCTGTGATGGGGTCTAAAGCTGTGTTGGCTGGGAGTTAAGAGATTAGCAAGCAAGTGTTAAGTAGCTGAGAATGAACAATTTTTTCTAGTATTTTGGAAAGTGGGGATAGTATAGCAATGGGTCAACAGTTTGAGGGGTCAGTGGAGTTACCACCTTGATGGAGAGGGATTGTGTAAAAGGATTTCCATAATCTGGGAACATCAAACTTAGTAATAGAATAATTAATAAGGATAAAGACTGGGTAGGCAATAGAACTGGAAGCAATTTTAAGGAAGTGGTGAGGTAAATTGTCTACAGAGGGAGAGCAGGGATTGAGTTTATTCAGTTGGGATTGCAGTGGGAACAGGGGTATTAGAGGAAGAAGGACAGGGAAGTAAAGTCAGACAAGAGGCATAGGGACTAAGTTCATAGGTTCATAGGTAGGTACTAGGCTATTGGCCCTGGAGCCTATATAAGCCTAGTCAAAAAGGTACCTTGGCTTTCACCACCCAAGAAATTTATTTTCCCGTGCCCCTGTCGAGCAGAGCCACAGAAGTGATCCCCAGGGTGAATTTCCTATTTCCCATCCAATCATCAAGATTTTTCTTGAAGAGTGCTAATGAAGAGCTTTGTTTGATACAGATAGGTAGTTTGTTCCAGAGTATGGGAAGTCTCTGGAACAGGAATCTATCCCTCCAGCACATTTTGTTTATTGTGGTGACAAGGTTTAGGTCCCTAGAGTATGTAGCTCAGAGGGATTGGGATTTATTTAAGTGGAGCATGTCCAACAGCTCTGGGTTTGACATAGCTTTGTATGTTAGGCAGAGATCGCCTCTGAGTAGGCGATATGCAATGGAGTAAGCTGGAGTTTTTTGAGACAGTCTGGGTAAGGCATCTGTTTGAGGCCTGTAATCCTCTTTGTGAGGTATTTCTGTAACATTTCCAGTTGTTGTAGATGTCTTGTGAGGTACATACCAAAAGGGGCATTGTACTCTATAATGAGTCTAATGACTGCCGAGTAGAGGGGAACAATGACCTCTTTTTTTCCTGGATGAGAAACCTTTTGTGATGAGGTGTGCCACATAGAAGGATCTCCTGGTGATGTGATTATCAAAGGAGAGACTGCTGTCCACCTGTGTCCCAAGGTCTCTTATCACACTTTCAGTGTTAAGTAGACTACCGCCTATGTGGTAGTTCATGGGTACAGAGATTTTACCAAAGGGGATGACAATGCACTTTTTGGCATTGAGCTTCAGGCCATGGCTTTGACAACAGGCATCTGTCTCAGTGAGGTCCTTTTGTAGGATATTCACATCGTTAGGAGTTTTGATTATGGCTCCTAGTTTGCAGTCATCTGCGAACTTCATTAGCCAAAGACCCTCTGTGTTAGCTTGTACTTCAGAGAAGTAGATACCAAACAGGAGAGGACCCAGGATTGAACCCTGTGGTACTCCACTTGTCACTGGTCTGAAGTTGGATTTGGAGTCTGCTACTTTCACAGTGTGGGTTCTGTCAGTGAGCCAGTAGGCAACCCATCTTGTGACATAGGGATTTATATCTAGTTTTGTGAGTTTATCTATAGTTCCAGAGTGGGGGATTGTGTCGAAAGCCTTGGCGAGATCTAGATAGGCTGTGTGAACCACCTTACCCTTGTCTATGGCTTTGGTGACTGCTTCAAAGAAATATATCAGGTTTAGGAGACAGGATCAGTTTTTTACAAACCTGAACTGGGTGGGGTCCAGAGTTTGGAGATTACCAGTCTTCTTCTTCTTTCGGCCTTTCCCGGTTAGGGGTCGCCACAGCAGATCACCTGTCTGCTCATGATAGTGGAGATTTACTGTGCCGAGTTGCCAGCCCAACGCCTAACCTTCCACAGAAGGCACACACATGCACACACTCATGCCTAGGGCCAATTGAGAGTGTCCAATCCACCTAGAGCATGTCTATGGGATGTGAGAGGAAACCGGAGCACCCGGAGGAAACCCTCGCAACCCCAGGGAGGACATGCAGACTCCGCACAGAAGGCACCCCAGTCGAGAATTGAACCGGAGAACCTCCTGCTGTGAGGCAGCAATGCTAACCACTGCACCACTGTGGCTGCCCAGTTTGGAGATTACCAGTGTCATTGTTTATAAGTTCCATGATGATACGTTCCATGGCCTTGCAGACCAGGCTCATCAGGTTAACGGGGTGGTAGTTCCCGGGGTCCATGGTGACTCCCCCTTTGTGGAGTGGGATAACCATCACTGTGCACCATTCAGTGGGCACAAAGCCTGAGGTGAGGCTACGATTGAACATGGTACTTAGGTGGGTTGCCAGTTCATTCTGTATTTTGTGTAGAACGTAGCTTGGGATGTTGTCAGGTCCCATGGATGCTGTGTTCTTGGCTTTGGAGTGTGTGTTTTTTACCTGTGCAGCCGTGATTACAGGAACTTTGCATTCTTCTGGTATAGAGATGGGCCCTTTAGGGGGTGAGAGGGGGGTAAAGTTAGCACTGAACCTATCTTCCAGGATGTTGGCAATATCTGTTGGTTCTGTATATTTAGTGCCATTGTGCTATAATTCAGAGCAGATCTGAGTGTTGCCATTGAGATTCGTGATATAGCTATAGAATGCTTTGTGGTTGTCCTTAGAATCAGTGGTGATTTTGTTTTTGTAACTAGCTTTGGATGATTTTATGAGGGATCTCGGCTTCTTACTGAGGCTGACCAGGGAGTTCCTCCAAATATGGGATTTTACTCTTTTTTGCAACAGTTTCTTTCTTCTATTGTAGAGTTAATTTATGGCAGGGGACCACCAGATTGGCTTCCTTTTTTTGGAGGATAGCATCTTGGTTCTGTTAGGGATAGCATGATCCATGCACTCGTGTAAGTGCTTATAAAGTGCATTTGTGAAAGATTCAGCAGTCGTACCTGTATTGTCCATCTGCATGGATGTCATGATGTTTTGCCACTTCTGTCTTAAGAAGCGTGAAGTTGGCTTTGGAGAAATTTTTTATGGTGGTTTCCCTAATGGGGGGTGCAGTCGGGATGTGGATGTCTAGGGTGAATAGCTTGCGGTTGGATCTGATCAATGAGGAATTGACCTCTGTTGTGGAACCCTGGTCGCCCATGTTGGTAAAGACCAGGTCTAAGATATTGCTGCCCCTGGTGGGGGTGTGTATATGTTGATCCACGGCGCTGGAATTCATGAATTCCAGAAAACGTTGAGCAAAAGAGTTGGTACATGAGTAGTTTCCCCAGTTAATGGTGGGGTAGTTGAAATCACCCATTATTAGGGTGTTGGGTTGTACCCTAATATTTTCCATTGTATCAAGAAATAAGGAGTGGGAATCCTGGGGCATGGTGGGGGATCTACAATTTGGATTGTGGTCTTGCCCAGAGTGAGTTGCACTTGGATAATCTCAGATGCATTATGCTGAGCAACTAGCCGGGAGGTATGGATATCCTTAATGAATATGGGCACACCTCCTCCTTTAGTGTTTTGATCCAGGTTAGGTAGCTGAAAGGTGTTGTATGAATTATAGCCTGGTAATGCAGGGGTGTTCTCTGGAGCCCTGAATCAGGTCTCTGTCACTGCAGAGATGTCAACGTTCTCCATTTTAAGGAGTGCCTCAAATGAGTGCATTTTGAGGTTTAGACTTCTAGCATTGAGTAGCATTACCCTCAGATTTTGCTTGCTTGTATCTGTTATGGTGGTAAATTTGTCATTTGAACCTTGCCTAAAACAGGCACTATAGGGGTGGAAAGAGCCTTAGCCAGTATCCGTAATCCCAAGGGCAATAGGTGCAGGCCATCTCTGGCAAAGCATTGTGGTCTATCGATCATGTCATCCCAGGCAGGCAGATACTGGATCCCCTTAGAATGACACCAGAAACTTAGCCAATTGTTGAAGTCAATAATTTTGCCCTTGTACTGTGATATCATTCTGGGTGATGGCAGAATGCTACTCAGGGCTAGGGTCTTACCTGCCTGGGCAACAAGATCGGAGAGCTCCTCCATGTCTCTTTTCATGTAGTCCAGGGAGGTACATCTCAGGTCATTCACACCAACATGGACAATGACAGAATCATATTTGTACTTGTAGTGGAGTGACCTGAGCTCATGCGTTATGTGGTGGATCCTGGCACCTGACAGGCAGCTGACAATAACTTTCTCCTTGTTTAGCCTGAGGAGTGAAACAGCAGTGTGCCTGACTATAGACTCACTTATGATTAGAGTATTGGGTGCGTTGTTGTGCCTTATGGGCTGTGGTTGAGTGGCACACTGAGTTTGTCGGCTGTGTGTCATTTGGGTTGTTTTGGGGGTGCAGGTTGCTTACGTTTCTGCTTTGGAGGTCTCTGTTGCTTGGGCAGATTTTTATTAAGAGCCTCCGTGAATGTAGGTGTGCATTTTGTGTTTCTGTGTGTGTGTTTTGGTGGTGTAGGTTTTGAGGGACTATGTGATGAGAGTGGTGTGGTGCAAGTGTTTACCTTCTCTTTTTGACTGTCTAGTCCAGTCTTGGGTGAAGAGAGCTTTGCTTCCAGTTTGGCTATATAAGTGCATCTCTCACAGGTTGTAGTGTTGGGTGGTAGGAGGAGAGGGTTGTCTGTGTACATGAGGCAATTGCTGCACTGCCCCAAGATCCAACCCCCCTTCATTTAGAAGAACTTGAACTTGGATGGTAGATAAAATTGAATGCCTACAAATTCCCAGGGCTTAACGACATGTGTTCCATTAGTTGTATATTGAAATGTAAAAATGTAAGTAGATGATGGGAAAAGTGGCATTCGTGCCACATAGTTATTTTAAATACAGTCATCTCAACATTCCGCCCTATTTCAAAGCGCCTTAAAAGTTTCATATGTTTTAAAATATGTGATTTTTTAAAAACAAGTTAAGCTGTACAAATGTGTACATTAATATGCACACCTTTATTTTATTTCATGCAAAGTAGGGTGTTTTTTTGGTAATTATTTGGTTTGAACACAAATGTTTCTTCTTATGGTATTCTATTCATACCGAACACTTATATTATGTATATAATTTTGCCTTTTTAATTGTCATTGATTGTCAGGTAATATAATATAATATAACCTTTTAGTATAAATTACAAATTATCAGTTTATATATATATATATATATATATATATATATATATATATATATGTATATATATACATTATTTAATTACATCAGTTTAATTATTGCATTTTTGGTTTTGGAAGTTATAATGTTACTGTTTTTGATGCATAATATCTGTGTATAGCTTTAAGCAACAATGTTGCCTTAAAGGTGTGGTCCAAAACATCATCACTTCCACTTTGGTTTTAAATATGATATGTATAACTAATTTTTTACTTCTGAAGAAGTTTGCTTTGGTGCAAACGAAAAGCGCTTTAAGTCTTGGTATTAAACGAAAGACCTGTTTCCTGAGCTGTGCCTTTTTTGTTATTTTAAAAGGTTTTCATGTTTTTTGAGATTCTGAAGTCATGGCGTCTGGTGCAGCCAGTAGTCAGAGTCTTTCTCCTACTGCTGACGAAGCAGTCAATGTGGGCAGTGACAACAATGGTAGTAACAACAATGGAAAAACTGAGAATTTACTCAGTTCCCTAGCCATCCAAATTCAATCAATTATAGGAAGGCTAGACCAGCTGGATAAGAATCAGCATATTCTCCGTGAGTCATTTAATATGTCTCAGCCGTCCCAAATGTGATGTGAGAGGGTGGAGGTAACAGCAGTAACTTACAAAACCAACAGAGAACTGGCCTTACTTATTCTACAGTCAGTTCGCTTAACCTTATAACTGGATTATCCAATGGTTTGAGTGTGACATCTACCCAGCGAATGGCTAACACTGAGAACCCATTGGAAATTGTAAGAACATCACAACCTGCACTTGGTGATCAGCCGATTGAACAGCAACAACAAGGCTTCAATCATAGTTCTGAAGGTCTTAATGGCATTACTTCCTCGGGGCTTATCGGATCATCGACCGTGCCATCCCTAACTACATGGATAGCAGATGAATTCAGTCTATCAGGTGTACTGAAGGGGAGAACAGTGAGTGTTCAGGCTGGAGGAGGTAACTGTTTAGCTTCTGATCTGGTGACTAATTTAAAATATTTGACTCTTATATACTTAAAGTGAAAAAATTACAACTTGAGATTGTTTATTTTCGGAATGTCTCAAGTTGAAAATAGTGCCGAAAGGCTTGAGATGCCATCATTTCCCTACAGGCCTAGAAGCGGACTCAGAGTTCCATCAAGAACTTATTAAACTGCTCGATAGACAGGGTTCAGAACTAATTGAAGTCATCATCAAGCATTACAACAAATGGGTGGAGGAGATGATCAAGGCTATAATGGAATTGGATATTAAAATCAAATCCGACCTCAATTTTGACCGTTACAAACTTGAATACAATCGCATTTTCCCTAGTATTGACCAGCATATGTCCAAGCTTAAAGTGAATAAAATTAAAGAACTTGAAAGAGAATTATTCACATATGAGCATGGGACAGCTTACCCCATGCCTTCAGGTGCTCAGGTGTGGCATAAACTAAATCATACGCATAACCAGTTGGTTTCAGGTTCTGGTGGTAATAGTAATTGTATGGGTAATAACAGACAAAATCTTGATGCCTTGGACAATGATTTATCACCCTTTGGTGATGATTTATGTGACTGTCTTGGTGAACCTGATCTCAATGAAGCAGTGGAGGTGAGGAGGAGTGAGCGATTGATGAATGCCTCTAGACCAACTAATGGCCCTCAAACCCAATTAAATTCAACTCACAATCAGAATTTTCAGCAGGGCAACCACACAGGGCCAGGGTGAAGCAAAAGCAACCTCAACAGTTCTACAAGAGGAACAAAAACAACAAATGGAGGAACTAGTCTTTGAAGTGATCCAACTTCCTAATGTTATGTCATCCGAGGTGGATCACCAAGTTCCCTTTCAGGCCGGCTATAATGGTGGTGATTGAGAAATGGCTAACCACGTGTCTGTTGGTCCTTCAACAGTCACCAACCACAAGGGTGACTTTAAAGTCTATAATTATTCAACAGTAACTATTACCTCAGAGATGGCTGACTAGTTGTCAAAAGGACACACCTTCGTCCTCACTCAAAAATTGGACTTAGTTAAAACAGTTATTGACATTAAACTTTATGTCAGAAAATTGAATTTATTTTTAACAATGGGTAACCAGAATAGTGGTTCAACTAATGTCAGTACTTTTTTTGTACCAAGCATTTACAATCCCCCTCTACACCCAGTACTACAAATGTTTGAACATATTTGCGAACTTGATGTGAGGCAAATCCCTTATATTTGCTGGAAGAAGGGAGTTAAATTTAACACCACAAAAGAGGAAAAAGATTACTTAGATTACATCAGGTCACAAAATATCTGTGTATGTAAGCCAGACAAGGGGGGTGGTCTTGTAGTTTTTGACAATAGTGATTATGAGAGACATATGAAGTCACTCCTTGACTCCCCAGCTTATCAGCCTAGTTCATGATCGGAGGTTAATAAAGCTTAACAGCTTATCAATAACTGCATCAATGATTTATTCATTGAGGGGAGGATTGAACAGAATATATATAATTATTTAACAATGTCCTACCCGATGTACCCCTACTTGTTTGGAACCCTTAAGTTACATAAGTGCTTAGAAGAACCGCCTATGTATCCACTTGTGGATGGACGCGATTCCCCCACGTACCCTATAGCTAAATTCATTGATAATTTGTTAAAAAAGTATTTGAAATCAGAGACGCAGGTGTGCAGGGATTCTTGGTCATTCTTGGAAGAACTGGATAAAATTCATTATAAGGATGAGTACAACTTCTTAACAAAAGATGTTAAGGATCTTTATACTTGTATCCCCCATACTGTAGGAATCAAATGGATTTCTTTGATGTTAAAGAGGAAAGGGCCTCTAATAGTGAAATTAGTTTGGTCATGGAACTACTTAGGTTCATAGGTTCATAGGTAGGTACTAGGCTATCTGCCCAAGGGCATTTATAAGCCTAGCCAGAGTGTGTCAGCTTTTGCCACCCCATTGATTAATTAACTGATCCTCTGTCAAGGTTCTGACCAAATATTTCTTCATGTTTGGACAGGAATTTTATTTACAAAGGATTGGGGTTGCTATGGGTTCACCGTATGGGGGCAGCTTTGCTAACCTCATCATGGCATACTGGGAGACTGAGTTCATCTTTAAAAAGGTTGATATATCAAGTAAGATCGTTCATTACACCCGTTTTGGACGATATTTTCATCCTGTTCAGAGGTCCTTCCCAGGCGAGTATAGAACTAGTTGAGTACCTTAACCAAACTACTGATTTTCTCCAATTTACTTCAATTTTCAACACAGAAGTAATAGCATACTTAGACATTTGGTTGGTGAAAAATAGAACCCAAGGTTGCTTCGAGGCTAGTATTCATAGGAAGGCTACCTACTCGAATGACTTTCTACATTTTTCGAGCTGTCATCCTTCCCACCAGAAATGCTCTGTTGTGAAGGGCCAACTGGTAAGGGCTGCACGCATTATTACACAATAAAGTGATTTCTTGGTTGAGTGCCAGTTCCTTAAATCTATGTTTTTGGGCCATGGCTACCCTGAGTATTTATTAGATAGCCTTATAGAAGAAGTTAGTCTCAAGAGACTTGACAGGGTTTACACCACTATTTTAAATGCCAAGTCCCATGGATTGAATATATCTTCCAATTCTAATTCTCCACCCTGGGATGGTACCCCAACCCAACTTAATGGTGGTAGTTTAATTACTAACAATAGTGAACCATGTTTGAACTTCATTACAACCTTCACCTGTGACAGTTATTTGTTGATTGACATTTTAAAAATGAACTGGAACCTATTTAGAGTTACTCCACTGCTGTTAGAGAAAATAGGTAATGCTCCAAACATAACCTTTAGGAGAGGGAGGAATCTCAAAAATGTATTGGAAACACATGGTCGGGACACCCCAAAAGTTACAGGAATGTTTAAATGTGAATCCTGTATTATTTGTGGGCATATAGAAGTCACCAATTCATTTACAATAGATCAAGTTCAGTATAAGGTAAATTCTAGATTCAATTGCCGGTCTAAGAATGTGGTGTATCTAGCTAGATGTAAAATTTGCCCAGCATATTATATCAGGAAAACGGAGCGTAGGCTTCAAGACAGAGTGTATGAACACCAATATGCAATTTCCAAAGAGAAACTGGAAAATGCATTGGCAAAACATGTTTATTTATGTCATGGGCATGGATTCACATACATGGCAATCAATCAGGTATTCCAACCCTTAAGGGGTGGACAAACCTCCCTTCGTTTAGAATAACTTGAACTTGGATGGCAGATAAAATTGAATGCCTACAAATTCCCAGGGCATAACAACATGTGTTCCATTAGTTGTATATTGAAATGTAAAAATTTAAGTAGATGATGGGAAAAGTGGCATTCGTGCCACATAGTTATTTTTAATATAGTCATCTCAACATTCCTCCCTATTTCAAAGTGCCTTGAACATTTCATATGTTTTAAAATATGTGATTTTTTAAAAACAGGTGAAGTTGTATAAATGTGTACATTAATATGCACACCTTTATTTTATTTCATGCAAAGTAGGGTGTTCTTTTGGTAATTATTTGGTTTGAACACACAAATGTTTTTTCTTATGGTATTCTATTCATACCGAACACTTATATTATGTATATAATTTTGTCTTTTTAATTGTCATTGATTGCCAGGTAATATAATATACTATATCCTTTTAGTATAAATTACAAATTATCAGTTTTTATATATATATATATATATATATATATATATATATATACATTATTTAATTACATCAGTTTAATTATTGTATTTTTGGTTTTAGAAGTTATAATGTTACTGTTTTTGATGCATAGTATCTGTGTATAGCTTTAAGCTACAATGTTGCCTTAAAGGTGTGGTCCAAAACATCACTTCCACTTTGGTTTTAAATACGATGGTAGGAGGAGAAAGGGATAGTGAGATAGTGAGGGGACATCTTGGGGAATTAAAAGGTGACAGTTACTAAATAGCAGTAGATGTGTTATGTTTTGCTGGATAGTGACGATGAGACCTATTAGGTTAATTATGCAGTGAATAAGGTAGATTGGTAGAGGGAGAGTGCAGGAGGTGGTATAATGAGAAGTGGAAGTGGGATTGGCTGATTGGAGGGGTGGGGAGATTTGATGGGTAAGTGGATCGGTCAGTATGTGGTGTAGGAGGAGTTTAGAGAGTATAAACCTAAAGAAAGTGGTGGTGGGTGGAAATGGGAGTGGGGTAGGGGATCAAAGTGTGCCTGAGCATAACAAGGAGCTGGTTTACCTGCGTGGGTGCAGGACCAGATTCAATAAAAAAACAAAAATCAGGTAAGTCAGGGAGGTTATGCTTCCAGAGAGAAAATCAAAGTGATCGTAAGGCAGAGCAGGAGAAAAAAACAGGTACGGGTCAGGAGTTCTAAATAGTAAAAAAATATTTCCTTGGGATGGTGTGCATGGCTTTAGTTTAGAGGGCAATAGCAGCTCAATTGTGTTAGGTGTTACAATGTGTTAAACAGGGCAA
This sequence comes from Protopterus annectens, assembly GCF_019279795.1. Classification (NCBI taxonomy): domain Eukaryota; kingdom Metazoa; phylum Chordata; order Ceratodontiformes; family Protopteridae; genus Protopterus; species Protopterus annectens. The sequence continues at coordinate 1,169,422,222 of NC_056741.1, read as the reverse complement.
TAACTGGGCACTAGAAACACTAAAGGGAAAAGCTGCTCATGTGCTCGGTGTTAGAATGTGTTAACAGAACAATAAATGGGCACGAGAGACACAAGATTCAGATTGAAATAGCATATGCACTAACAGAGGCAGCTCTGGGAGATATGAGAGCTGGAGAGCTATCAATTCCTAGGCAATACTGCCACTTAGTGGAAGAATGGGTTAACTAAAATGACAGAGAGGTAAATAGAAATAAATGGACTAGTAAAAACATTAAAAGGGATAAATTGCTGGTCAATGAGAAGAAATACAGGTATGGGGGGTCTCGGCATGTGATCAGGCTACTAACAACAGTCAACACTGTAGCAATAACATTAAATAATGGCAACAGTAGGCAAACACCTACATTAAAACTCAGCAAGGGAGCATGTCCAGTTCCTTTTATTTGTCTTTTAGTTTTAATAGCATTCCATGGGGTTTGCCATCAACAGATAGTGGAGCAAAGGTGGTTAAATTGTGGCAGAGTGAGTTCAACTGAAGAGTATGATTAAAACTCAGCAAGGGAGTGTGTCCAGTTCCTTTTATTTGTCTTTTAGTTTTAATAGTATTCCATGGGTTTGCTGTTAACAGATGATGGAGCAGGGGTGGTTGAAGATCAGCAGAATGAGTTCAGCTGAGGTGTATGTGGCTTGCACACAATGCCAAGAGACGGGGGAACACATTCTCTAGTGCGGAAAGTTAGATTTTAAAGTGAATTATTTATTATTAAATGAATTATTTATTATTATATTATTTAAGGAATTATTTATTTAATGTTCTAAAATGATTTGATTTAACCACATGATTTATTTCTCTCTTAAAGAATATTTACAGCAGTAGTTCGCCTTGAGCTAAATTAGGTCCCTTTACTTCAGAATTCATTCCTCTAACTAAAAGTACTAAACAATGTTGTCCATTATCTCCAATCTTATTTTCTCTTGCTATTGAAACTTTTGCTATTCTAGTCTGAACAAATTCAGGCATTATCGGTCCTGACATATTTAATCAACATTCCTCTAAAATTATGTTGTTTGTAGATGATATGTTATTAACACTGTCAAATTCAAGATAAACTGTTTTAGAACTAGAATCTAACAATAAAGTTATTCCAATCCATCTCTGGTCTTCATTTTAACCAACCAAAATCTAAATTTATAATAGTAAATAAAAAGGAAAAAAAATCAAATTTGTACAAATCACATTATTTGGAAACAAACCTCATCAATTAAATACTTAGGTATCACTCTACTTAACTCCATAGAAGAAACAATAACCACTTATTTTAATAATATTACAAAAACAATAGGAAATTGTATTGCTAAATGCAACAAGCTTTTTATTTCATTTGAAGATATGCTTCAGTTAATAAAGATGGTCTTTTTACCCAAAATATTATATAGAGTCCAAGCCCTAGAAGCCGTGGTGGTACAGTGGTAGCATTGTTGCCTCAGAGCAAGAGGTTCTCCTGTCCGATTCTCGGCTGAAGTGCCTTCTGTGTGGAGTCTGCATGTCCTCCCCGCAGTCGAGTGGCCTCCAAAAGACATACGTGAATGGGCGTGCCTTCGCTGAAGGTTGGGCGTTGGGCTGTCTACTCGGCACCATAAAAATCGACTGCCAATCATTAGCAGACCGGAGTTCCACTGTGGCGACTCCTAACTGGGAAAAGCTGAAAAGACAAACATTATATAGAGTCCAAGCCCTATCTCTCCCACCAGAAAAGCATTTTATTAATGAAATAAACTACTATTAAAATTTATTTGGTTTCCTAATAAAAACAGAATAGCTCTTCATCATAGCAGACCCTGGGATCAAGGAAGAATTAATTTTCCAGATATGGATACTTACATTAAAGCTTCAATATTTAATTAATTTTAAACTGGATAGATTCAACTTATAACTCTAACTGGAAATCTTCACATTTAACACTCCTTAAAATGATAATCTTTCAATTAATTTGGCTCTAAATAATTAGCTCAATTTTTATAGCACTATCTTTATAATTTCATACAATTTAACACTTCTTCCCCCACTAATTCTGGCTATATATTTATACTTTATAGGTCAAACTTTTAAAAATACAATTCTTTCTAATGCTGATATTAAAATCTGGTTTGAAACTTTAATTCCTTTTAGTATCACCAGGAATTATTGTGATAATGTAAATAGCAATACATTTATTACTTGGGAGTCTAAAATTTTTATTTGTTGACAATGATGCCTTAAAGAACTTAAAGTTAAAGACACTTATCAACTTATAATGGAATTTGATTTAAATTCTCAGAATTGGTTGTTATTACAAAGTATAAAAACTCAGTTTCATGACTTCTGCTTAACTCTTACCCACTCATGCTTTAAAGATCCCCCTAAAAGAATATGTTTTTACTGGAAATTATTTACAATAATACAAAATTTGAAAACTAACTTCAAATTATATAATTTAAAAAAATATATAAGATAAAATTAAATGATACATTTTGGAATCATATTACTCTGGGTTATGTCTCCTGTTTATCTCCTGAGAATATATCTCAGATGTTATCTTCTGTTAAATTTATATCCTGGACATAGTATTGGCATCTCTTTAAATGGGAATTTCAAGCATTTTTCACTCCAAATAAATTAGCTAAAATTGGTAGAAATAATAATGCTTATTGCTGGAGATGTATGCACGAATATAATGTTAATAGGTTACATATTTTATACATGTCCCTCTTTAAGTCAATTTTGGTGTGATTTTGATGATTATTTAAAAGGTTTACTTTCTGACATAATTATCACCTAAATCTTTAATATTACTTAATATTACTTAACATAAATGATGGCCATGTCATGAAAAATGGTAAACTTTTCCTGTTATAGACTATTCTTGCAGTTGCAAGGGAAATCATTACTAGGGCATGGAAATCCACCACTTCAACACTTCTTAAAGACTTCTTATCTTTCGTAAAAGAAAAAACTCTCAAAGAAACCAAAGTCATAGAACAGAGGATTCATCCTAAACCATTCATTAGCAATCATTGGATAAAACTGCTATCGCTTATTGACAATTATCAGTTGAATCTGGCCTCTGATGATTGAATGATGGATTTTTTTTTAATTTTCTTGGAGTTTGATTATTATCATCTTTGATATCAGGCCTTTGTATATATTGTATATAGTTTAACTTTTCCTTTGTTTATACTTCATCTTTTTCTATTAATATTAATATAATGAATTAATATATTTCACTTATGTTAAAAACTAAAAGGAAATAGTTTAAAGTATATTAGAAAATTAGCTGGGAATAAAAACAACAACAACAAAAAAAAGAACTAAAACATTTTTCACATTTAGAATAAAAAACACTCATATTCAAAATGCTTTTCAAAATGCACCAACCCCTTTCCAATAGAAACCCATGACATTAATATAGCCTAGCAAAGTCATTGTGACACTACAATATCACTATAAAAATGCATAAATAAAATGGAAGTCTGATTTGTATCATACATAGAATGTCATATACTGTAGGATTAAAAAAGTTTGCTCATGATATCTGGATTCAACACATCACAAAACTCAGTCTCTTAACTTGCAGCACATGATATTTTATTAAACATACGCCAGATCCTCAACATATGCTATATGTGTGAATGCATTCTCTTTACAGAAAGTAGAATGATAATATCTTGAGTAACTGTTGTTGTTTTTTTTTCAAATGCAAACAACAGTCAAAAATACATGGTGGGATAAACGAGTTTCCAGAATCACTCAGCAACAAAAAAAAATGTTTACTGGACCATGAGCTGAAATAAACTTTAATAATCCAAGGATAAGTGCTTTCATACACTTAGGCATATAGTCAAACTATTTACAAGTCACAGATAAAAATATAGGTTAGAAAACTTCTTAAAATATGTAAGCAAGTCATGTGATTAGTGTTTTAGCCCTCCAAATTTTGAAACTGGTTGTAAAGAAACAGCACCATTCATGCCTGGAAATTTCATAACTTAGAAATGAATAATCTGTTTAAACTCAGTTTTTTCTTTAATACCAAAAATAACACTACCTCATTGGATAGTTTAATAGCTTTCTAAACCATTAATTTAAAGTTATGTTCTATATTGTCATATATGTGCTTTGGCAATGCATTAACAAGTTTCTCCTTTTTATATCATGCAGGTATTCACTAATCCTTTATTTAAAAGTTCTGTTTGCCTTGCCTATATAAAAAAAATGACATATTTCACAGACAGCTAAACATATCACTAAAATGTTTAACTTTAATTTTTTATTTTATTTTTTTATTCTGATTGTATAACACCTAATGTGATCTGTAATGTTTATAGGCTATGGGACAACTTGATAGTCTATATCAAGAGTAATAGATGTGCCCTCATATTGGACATAGCCTCATACCCAAGGGAAATTCTAGACTAAACAAAAGAGAATACAAAAACTCAGAAAATGAAAACCATGGATATTGATAGTAAGATACATGCAGTTAAAATGCTTCTAGTTCCTTTAGTCTTATACACAGGTCAGACATACTTGTAACAACCAGAGGAAATGCCGTGTACAGTAATTAATAATGACCTAAAGGATTTTATCTGGGAGTGAAAGATGGCAAGAGTCAAGTGGGATAAGATGATTCTTCCAACAGAACAGGGCAGATTGGGATTACATGACTTGAAGGGATATTTCAGAGCAACAAAGTTAAGGCTCCTATAAATAGCATGAGCAGAAAACTATAATTCAAAGTGGAAAGAGATGATGATGAAATAGGAGAAGCTCAAAGAACAAGGCAAGACTGGGATTTTGGACAGACCTTTAAGGAGAATAACAGTAATCATACAGAATATTATATTCAAAATGTAGCAGAAAGTATTCTAAGAACTACGCCAACCTGGGAGTGGAGAATGGAGATTCTGCTGATAGGGATGACTGCAATTAGGGATACAGACAATAGCCAAGAGGGGGTTGGAATTTATTGGAGAAAACTGGCAAAGGAACCAAATAACTAGAGAGTATAGGCAAAGAAAAAGAAATAGGGGGTCCTAAATGAAAGACCAGCACTGGTAGAGTTTTAGTAGAATCTAACACAGAAGCTGGCATTAAAAAAGGAATAATTAGTACAGCATATAAAATACTGCATGATAACTATAAGAATCAATCAAAGTAGATTAGAAAGAATTAGGAAGTGAGATTGGATAAGAAATTCACAAAGAACCAATGGGGGATATATGTCTGTCTCCCAAATATGTAACAAAGTCTAGAATATTTAGAATCTTTGCTTGGAAGTGTTTACATAGGTATTTTTATACCCAAGTAGACTCCAAAGAATTTTCATTAGGTAGACAGCAAATGTTGGAGGTATGATGGGGAAGAAAGATGTTATTGGGAACATCTTTTCTGGGAGTGCAATGACTTGACAGACTTTAAAGATTCCCTGCAGAAAGCTCTAACAGAGATACTGGGTGAGGAAATTGGTATAACTAAGGAAATATTTTTTGAGCTATGATACAGAATTGGAATTGCCTAGACAGTCTAATTATGGTGGTTGCCAAACAAAGTCTAAACAAATGTTACTAGAACTAGTGAATATAGTAACAGAGATAAAACAACTGGAATAGCAATTCTTAGAAAAGGGTATGAGCAAATTACATAGGCAAAAAATGGGAATTGTGAGACCAATACCTGCAGAGGAGAAACAAAGTTTAAAAGAAGGCTATGTAACGTTTGACTGACAATGACAGGATAGATTATAAATGATGTATAATGTTAGCAACTACAATTGATTTTACATGGGTTGTAATGTATAACGTTTGCAAATTAAACTGTGTCAATGTGTTTTTTTTCATTTGTATAAATGTAAGATTGCCTGTGTCATATGTGATAATTTAATAAAGATGCTTCTTGTTTAAAAAAAATGCTTACACATATATGATATAATCTCTGCCTCAAATAAAACTAAATTTCAGAACCTGTTTATAACTTTCTTGTTTATATATTGATGGTTGTCTGCTGGGAAACAGACCTTTTTTCAGTGGAAGCCTATACCTTTAGTTAAGCATCACAGCAAAACCAAAAAGATGAATATAGAAAGTCAATAAGTATTTATAATCATAACTAGAAATGGAAGAACTGTTAGCATCACTCCATAACTATTGAATATTAACCAGAATTACTGTTGCTATTAGGATAAACAGAATAATGAAGTGCATGTTTATAGGAATCAGATGAGCTGTATACTAATTTTATTTATTTGTTTATTTATTTATTTATTTACCAGGAAATTCCAACTGGACACAGGTCCTTTTTCAGTGGATGCCTGGGGCAGAAAAGCTCCACAGAGCAATAATAAATGAGCAGCAGAGTACATGAAGAACAACTGAATATATATATACAATAGCAAATAATACATAAAGCAGAAAACATTACCTATACATACAATATGAAACATAGTAATGAACAGATATACCAATATCTAGCTAAAGGGTAGGAATAAAGGTGGGATGTATATACAGATAGTACTAAGCTCAAACAGATACTATTCTAAACTCATATACCTAAATCGTGTATACAAATAATCCACTAAACTCAAGCAGATATAAAGCAGAAGCTCCATACAAAGGTGGAACAAACTAGAATGGCTAATGGGATGGAAGAGGAATATACAGGAGTAAGAGAAGATATTGAGTTGGTAGTATATGTGGTAGTGAAAGGAAGTCAGGTGTAAGTCAGTTGGATATGTATTTGGAGTTGAGATGAAGTGAGGTAGTTAAGCGTGTTATAACAGGTCTGTGAGATTGAGTGAGGAGGGAAAGGTAGGGTAAAGGATGAGCCAGAGCCTGCAGAGGAAGGAATGCAATGATCAGACGGTGTGAGGTATAGTGGCTAGGGAAGGGGAAAGGAAGGGGAGGTAAAAGGAGGGTTACTAGTCAGGATTGGTGCATGGGCATACCAGACACTTTTTAAGTGAGTTTTTAGTGCTGTCTTGAAGTGATTGCAAGAAGGTAGTGTGGTTATAGAAGGGGGGTATGATTGTTCCATAATCTGGATATGATGCAGGAGAATAAAGCTTCTCCTACTGAGTTCTTTGGTTTGATCACTAGAAGTACATTTTTGCTGCCCGAGTATAGTGGTCTAGTGGAGCAGTAGGGCTGGAGAAAGTTTTGAAGGGCTGGGACTTTAAGAGGATGGTTTACTAACTTGTAGGTGAGAGACAGCTGATTCAGGTGAAGAAGTTGAGGGAGTTCAAGCCAATTGAGTTCTCTAAGTGAGATACAGTGGTGGCTGCAATAAGATGCACCAGTGGCAAACTTAGCAATTTTATTGTAGCAAGCCTCAAGCTTGTTTAGGTCTGTTTGTCTAAGGTAGGTAAGTATATCAGAGGTGTAGAGTAAAGTGGAGATTAGTTGGGAATTGGCAGCAGAAATTCTGCTGTCTTGGTGAGGAATTATTTGTTTCTTTACAATGCGCCTAGTTTTTCGTGAACCTTTTTTATGGTAAGAGAAGTGTGTGTGCCAAATTTGAGATTGTTATCAATCTCAACACCATGTAGTTTGGTGTGTTTGTTGGAGAGATGACGGTATTGTCTTTGGCTCAAATATTAAAGTGGGGGATAATTGGGTTAGATTTAGTGGGTTGGAAGATAAGGAGTTTAGTCTTGCTTGGGTTGAATAATAACTGGACATTAGATAACCAGTTTTCTACAGATGAAAAGGCTTCCTGTGTGATCTTGTGAAGTGCAGGTATAGTTGGGGCTGAGCAGATGAGGGTGGAGTCATCTGCATACTGTATAAGATAAGCATGCGTGGTGGCTGTGAATAGATCATTGTAGGATAGTAGAATATAAAAAAATATTGATACAAAGCTGTGGAACTTGCTTTTTGTTTTGGTGCTTTGGACTTTTTGTTTGCTGGTTCCACTTAATCATTGGTTCGTTTTGTGTTTTCTTAATAGTAGAATATAAAACAAGACTGTGTATTTACCTTATACAGCAATGATGAATTTGACTTACAAATGAACACAATTCTTTTAACAAGACAAGGTATGATTATAAAAAATGAAGAATGACTTTGTAAGTTTGATAGTGTAAGCATATGCAAAGAAGACTACAGTATTTAGGGGAACAATTATGTACAGTTCAACTCAGAAATGCACTACTCATAAAAATTAAACCACATGACTATTTTAATGTCATGTTAATTAAACTTAGCAATTAAAGGGTGAACTGGTACTTTGAAAAGTCAATAGGGCACAGTTTTACAGAAACAAAACCAACATATGCCTTTATTGAATGATTTCATGAGGTGACAAATTTACAGATGGGGCATATTGCACATATTATTTATGCTGACCTACATATGGGGAAAAAAAAGAAAAGAAAGAAACTTGTAATGAAAAGATTCAGGGATGGGATCAGTGACCTATAGTTACAGAAAACACTTACACTGAGAAAAGGCCCGATCACATCCCTTACAGGATATGCTGATTTGCTGCTCACCATGCTGTTTCATGCTCTAGTTAGTGAGTTTCAGGCATGATGGAGAAAACAAGCAAATGATCCATCACTATATTTGTTTTTATTATGCTGACATCGTAGTAAGAGTATCTTGAGGAGCAGAGGTTTCTTTGATAAACATACCATCATAAAGCACAGGTAACAAAAGGCACTTATTATCATACAATTGATTGCTGGAAAGAAAAGAATACCTACATCTCAGAGTATTTTCATGTTATCTCTGTCCGCAGTTTTATAAGAGGCAGACAGTGGTGTTTTGTGCTCCTGAAATGTACATCAAATTTCGTCACACAATAGGTAATCACCACTTTGATTGCAGACTACCTAAATTGACCACAGTAACAGACTGAATAAAAGAATACATTTGTAAGACAAAAAGCACAGGTGAATTATTCTTATTTTATAGAGAAAAATTAATGTCTTTGGTAGAAGCAGGGCAATAACATTTGTGTATCCTCATAAATAACTCTCTTCACCAGACCTGGCCAGAGAGGAGACTTAGGTATTCCAGTGCAGCAGCATCCTGCTTCCATGGGGATTATTTTTAATGACCTATCCATAATCTCCCTTCATGTACATGACACAAAATTGCATCAACGGTGGAATCCTGCATACTTCCACCAGAGTGTTCTCTAACTTTTGATGGGTGCTACAACTTCTAGATTAGAGAATCTGAAATGTTCATCATCAACTAAAACATCCTCTCCTCTCCTGGTATAGTCAAACCACAAAATGTTGCTTTTTTCCTGCTCCCCTACAAAACTAACTCCTTACAACCTGGGACTCCAGTCAAACCCTATCATCCTGGATTTCTGACAATAGTACATCCATTGGTATCAGAGAGCCAGCTACAGGCCAGTTATTTTCTTGAACCATTAGATGGGTCGGCATGCACTATAGTATAGCCAATTGATTTTACTTCTTTATCAAAAAAAATATGTAATCATCAGATTTTATTTATTATTTATTTTATTTATTTTACATTTGTTTACTGGGAAAGTCCAACTGAACACATGTCCTTTTCAGCGGAGGTCCAGGTAGAAAAGCTCCAACTTACAAATAAAATATACAAGGAATAATATGTATACAGATAATACAAACAGGAATCTTCTGGTCAAGAAGAAATCCAAAACATTATAAATTTTCAAGCTACAGATTCTGCAGGTCTATATTATAAACATGAAAGCTTACCTTACTGAATCCCTAAACGTTGACCCGTCCTCATCGAACCGCAAAAACACCAAACGCCCTTAACCGTGAAATTCAAATCATCGAACTATCATACTTGTCCCACGCCACCATCCGCTATATACTACCTACACAAACTAAATAAACCACATACATACACTAACCAGATCCCTACATCTAACCCTAAACTAAACCCTACTTCTAACCCTACACTAAATCCTACATATACCACCAAGTATGCACTTAACCCACACCCTAACCCTAAGGTCTGTAACTATCGCACACTTACCTTAAAAAGCTAAACCCAAACAAACTAAAATTGACACACATACACTTAATAAAACCCTACACTAAATCTAACATACATTACCATCCATGCACTTACCTTAACCCGCACCCTAACCCTAAGGTCTGTAAATATCGCACACTTACCTTACAGAGCTATACTGCAGAAGGCCAACCATGATGAATCGACATTTCTGGTTTCGCTCTTCTGGATGTTTGATGTTTTCATGTTTCAATATGGACGGGTCGATGTTTAGGGATTCGATAAGGTAAGTGTTCGACTTACTAATAGGGAACCGATTCTGCACGGCAATGATCTAAACTGCATTTGAAGTTCATCCGTAACATATCTGGTGGAAAACATGAGGCATTTTGATTTTGCAGCAATATTTAGCAATTCATAATTGGAAATGGGAGAAACTGTCCTTTAGCAAGTTTCCATAACTGCAATAGTTATAGCCAAAAATAATAAAGAGAATTACTAGCACAGGCTCATGTCTTCCTCATACAATTTAAAAAAATATATTAAGAAAACATGAGTGCTAAGTACAAACATCTAGGAAAAACACTGGGAATGTTGTAGTTGACCAAAATAGATTGCTTTCAACAAATGACCATGCTTTCAATAAAAATTACTGCCAGAGACTTTCATGCTAGGATCACATACCTTTGTCAACAAATAATGAGTAAAAGATGTCAAACAACACAACAACTAAACTACTAACAGACTTGCAGCTAAGGAACTGTGACCAGATGTGCATCACACTATACCCTACCCCCTGCTAACTATATATACTAACTCTGATATCGCACAATATCAAGGAAAGGGCATATTTCCCAACATAAGAACTGTGCAATCTTGCACACTTGTTGACAATCTGTGTAGTTGACTAAAGCTTGTCAACTAAACAGATGCTAAGCAAAGAAGCATTCAACTGTTTTCAGTTTCTGTACATCTATACATATATATGCAACTCATCACCATGAAAACAACAATATTAATCCCCAGCCCACACAAAGGCAAAAGAGTACTCCAAAAACAACTGCAAAATCATACATTTACATGGAGGGCTGTGCCCCACAATCTTTACTTATACATACCAACTACACAATCACCTAGCCACAACAGACCAATATCAATGTCAGTGGTGCAACAGGTAGCACCCTCACCTTTGATGCACAAGGCTGTTGGTTCTATTCCCACATGAGATGTATTGATTGCTGACACAGCAGTGCAGCATGGGGGAGTGCTGCACTCCTGTGTGTGCCATACTTTGGATAAGACATTAAACCAAACCCCATCTGCTTGAGTTAGTAGCAGCTCAGGTAGATGTAAAAGACTCCATAGCAACTATAGAAAAGAGTAGGATACTTTTATTTATATACAAAAATAACTATTATTTACAAAATATTCACTTGTACAAATATTCCCAAATGTGTGTGTGTGTGTGTGTGTGTGTGTGTGTGTGTGTGTGTGTGTGTGTGTGTGTGTGTGTGTGTGTGTGTGTGTGTGTGTGTGTGTATGTGTGTGTGTGTGTGTGTGTGTGTGTGTGTGTGTGTTTATATATATATATATATATATGGGTCTACTGCTTTTGGTTGAATTACATTCGGTCAAAAATGATTTCAGGCAGCCCACTTCACTGAAAATGCATTTCACTGAAAACCCATTTGGTCGAGTTACATTTGGTCGAAAATGGGGTATAGCCCCTGCCCCACTGCAGTGCGATCCTGCAGTGAGAATATAAAGTAAGGGGGGGGTGTGGGGGCACAGTCCACCCACATTGGGGGTGTAGGGGCATAGCTCCCCACATAATTGCAGTGTATGCACTATTATATACGTGTATCCATTAAAAATACAATGAAACATATAACGTTAGTATAAACTAGCTGCAAAATAAGCCACCCACACTCCCAATGTGGTGGGTTGTGCCCCCACACCCCCTCTTACTTTATATTCTCACTCCAGGGTCTCACTGCAGTGGGGCAGGGGCTATATTCCATTTTTTACCAAATGGAATTCGACCAAATGAGCTTTCAATCAAATGAGCTTTCAGTGAAGTAGGCTGCCTGAAATCATTTTTGACCAAATGTAATTCGACCAAAAGCAGTAGACCCATATATATATATATATATATATATATATATATATATATATATATATATATATGTACACACATACACACACACACACTCACACACACACACACACACACATACACACACACACACACAAATCTGTTTAGGCAAACATACTAAATTTTCATTCCTGTTAGATCCTCACTACTTTTTCCATAACCACCAACTGATTTTACTTAATATTTTTGCTAAAAATCCATTTACCATTAAACATAGTTTCACTTATTCTTTCATTCCATATAACCCATATAACCTAAAATAACTTTGTATCTATTCTTTTAACATATTCTTTACTTCTATTCTTATAACATCCAAACTTAATCTTATCTATGTTTACTTTATCCACTTCTTTTATACCTTCAAAAAATCTTCTTTACATACTTTTCCCATAACATTTTTACTCTTTTCTATTTCAAAAGCACATGTTCCATAATTTCTTCTACTTGGCAATGCAAACATTTTTCTTCTTATATGGCATATTTCCTTTTACTGGCAATTTATCTATTACTAGTCCCCCCAAAAAATCTTAACATTCTACTTTCTGGTTACACCAGTTATTTTATTTTTATTTTATAACTTTATTTTTTTTCATCTGTTAGATTTTCCATGGTTTTACATAATGATGCCTTATCATTACATTCTTATACCACACTTTTCTATCTTTTTCTATATCATCAATTTTTATTTTCCACAAAAATATTTTTTTCTTGGTAATATTTTATTTCCTCAATATATATTACTTTTCTTTTGTGCTGTTTTTTACTATATCCAAACATTTATCATACATAAATTTATACAGTTTTACTCCTAATCTCTCGTGTTTTTTATTTATCCACTTTGACACTCTGTACAATTTAATGAAGCATACCACTGGGTTAATTAACCCTAAGCCTTGTTCTTCTTTATTTACATACAAAATTCCTCTTTTTTGCTGGGTTTAATCTAGAACCCCATATAAATGAAAAAAACAATCCCCGGGATTCATGAACCTTGCCTG